>NC_068991.1:60763199-60766482 GCF_001194135.2 Octopus bimaculoides
GTGTGTGTGTGTGTGTGTGTGTATGTATATTTGTGTTTGTGCTTGTTCCCACCATTGCTTGACAATTGGTGTTGGTTTGTTTAAATCCCCATCACTGTAACTTAGCAGTTCAGCAAAAACGACTAATAGAATAAGTATCAGGCTTTAAAAAAATAAACTAGACCATCCAAGGCAGTGCTCCAGCATGGCTGCAGTCCAGTAACAGAAACAAGTAAAAGATAGAAAGCAAATATACTGATATTTTACTAACTCATTAAAATCATTAGATCTTTCTTCTTTGGCTCATTTTTAATACCAGAAGGTGATGGTTTGCAGAAACTGTTTTTTTTTTGGATCGAATGCCAGGTGGTTGCAAGTTTGGTCCTGTTATCTTCCATTTTCAAAACCCAATAGTGTTGACTTTGTCTTTCATCCTTCCAAGGCTGATAAACAATGAGTTACAAGTCAGATCCTGGAATCAAATCAGTTTTGCCTCTTCTAAATTGTGTGGTCTTGTGCCAAATTTAGAAGTCATTATTTTCATTGTCTTGTTTTCAGAGTAAAAGATTACCATTCTTATGGGGAATATAAATGACTTTTCTATGGAAAAGCCTTTATTCACGTGAACATTTTCCCTAGCTTTACCATATATCAATACGCCATCCACCAGCTTGATCTTATACATATAGTATTCCTTTCAGCATTCACAAAATAACTAAGTTATAAGGTTCAAAATATTGCCCATCTTTCTACAAACTGAATACTTTTTAGAAATCAATAAACATAAATATTACTGGCTTCTACTATTCTGGACAGATTTTATGTTTGTGTTTTAATAAATATATCTGCTTTATGCTGTTGAATTTCATTGTAAATCATTTTGATCTGTATCAGTGAAGGCCGTTGTATATTTTAGTGCAATGATTGATAAGAAAGTTGCTTCTTATCAGTTCTTCACATCAGTTAAAATTTACTCCTTTCTCCAGAAGCGCTGTTAATAATGCTTTTTTTTTCTCTATTCAGTAACCATAGATCCAGTTTCTTCTACTTCATGGAAACTATTTCATCAATCATTACTCCATTAGCAGTGTGTATTGGAAAATGTATGAAACACACACACATAGATTGACTCATAACTTTAGCGTTAAATTGTATTGCTGTATGATGCAGTTGTAGCATTGTAAAGTTATTGTTTCTGATAATTTTCAAATCTCCTCAAGTGAGACATAGGAGAGAATTGAAATTAGGGTTAGCACTCCACCTTTTTATATCAGTTTTATCTGGGGGGAAGAGCCTGTGTCCACTGCCTTCATAGGACACCTAAAACTGGTGAGATTGATGCATTTAAAGTCCCTCTTACTCTACTTATTTGTGCTTGTGGTGGCATTCACCTGGAGCGGGTTGAGCCAGCTCTGACTAATTACAGGTAAGTTCAACACCATCAATTCACCATGAAGAAAGTTCACCATGAGGAAAGTTCACCGTGAAAAAAGTTTACCAAGAAAATATACCTATAGTATCTCACCATTAATAGTTAAAAAACTATTTTATTTAAAAAAGTAATGGTGAATTGATGATGGTGGGGAATTGATAACAGTGAACTTACTAGACATGGCTCTGACCAATGAATTCACTGTGTCCCTCATGAATGCTGGCCACATCCAACGGCCAACCCTAACGTCCCAGCCAGCAAGGTAATGCTTCTGCCTGGTGGCCAAATATCCAGCATGCAAATTTGACAAATGATCCACTGAGTGAGCAGATACAGTGCAGATACCATAGCCATAGTCATCATTTATTGTTGAGGTGTAGAGTTCATGTTCAGAGTCCCAATGGGAATAAAGTTCACATGTGGTCCTTGGTCACATGCATACACAGTTTGGGATAGTGTGATCCATAGCAGATCATCTTGCCATCGACTGTCGACCATCACAGAGGATTCACTGACCAAGTCACCACTGATTATATGGGAAGATATAGCCTTAAAGTCCCTTTTGAGCAGTAGTGACCTGACAGCTACAGAAATATGTGGATGATGGTGGGAATTCCAGAGGGATGATGTTTTGAAGAGAAAGAACTCAGCATCTCAGGAGCATAGCTAGAGGTGGGGGCGAGTGGGTAGTCCATCTGGAGTGAAGCTTTTATGGTGGGTGGGCAATTTTGGGTCTGCAATATAAGCCTGTATCAGCTGTACTGGCATTGGAAGATGGGTTGGGTGGGTTCACTAGCTATGTTACTTCAGTGTATAGGTCATTATATGGGTTGAGGGTGTTGGACACAGTATAGGTAATGAAAGAAGAAGAGGTGAATGGATTGGGAGTGCCTGAATAGACCTGATTCAGGACCAGCCAGCTCTGAAGATAAGAAGTCACTATGGAAGCAACAGAAAAGATGGCCAAGCTTGTTTCAAGCTAATTAAATGATCTTTTAGAGTTTGCTTGACTGGCGAGAATGTTTGCTAAAGGAACTGAAAGTATGCTCGTTAAAAAGATCATTGTATATAATTACGCTGTAATCAACATCATCATCATCATCATCATCATCATCATTTTAACATTCACTTTTTCATGCCTGCATGGGTCAAACAAAGTAGTCTGAGGCAACCCACACTTGTTTCCAAGCAAGGTAATAATATCTCCAGTGTCTCTGCAGCAATGAATGGCAACTCTTGAATGACAGACTCTAATTTACAAGTATCACATGATGTCAAGATACAGACACACACACACACACACACACACACACACACAAATTTACTGTGGTATTCGCCCAGAGATAATATCTCTTATGGACGTGCTGTGTTAAAATCCACAAATATACCAGTAGCAGATGAAAATCATCTGGCAGCTGTGGTAAGAATGTTAGAAATGCATTTCTGCTTCATTGCACTTCGTCAGTACCATGTCAGTACTGACTGCAAACCATATGCTAAGACCAAATCCATTGCTACTGACATAGAAAAACACAGTGATTGAACAATCACTTGCACTTTGATTACCCACCTGGCTGAATAAAAATTTGTTATGTGCTACAGTAGCAGAGTTAGATTAAAGTAGCCATCTGTGCATCACAACAATCATCATCATCAGCAGCAGCAGTAGCAGCAGCAGCAGCAGCAGCAGCAGCGGCAGCATCAGCACCAGCACCACCGCCGCCACCGCTGTAACCACCACTACTACCATCATCACCACCACTAGCACCATCACTACCATCACCGCCGCCACTAAAACTATCACCACCAACAACAGCAACATTTTTACTATCACCTTCATTCACTTTCAAAACCACCTACCACCACCACCAC
>NC_068991.1:60766975-60768692 GCF_001194135.2 Octopus bimaculoides
TAACTAGTAATAATTTAATTACTTAATTATTAACATATGAGTTAATTAGACAATTTTATAATGGATGAGCTTATACAAGATTAATTAATAGCATTTAGTCAGAAATGAAACAATTACAAGGTTATAAATTGCAAAGAATTCTGAAAAGTTTGTCTTGCTTATATCAACACTAAAATTGTTATCAGATAAAACCGACACATTAATGAGCCAAAGACTCAACTTTAGCCTCTTTAATTAACTAAAAATTATAATTAATAGAAGTTTCAATCACATACCAGGACTAAATATTTATAATTAAAAAAAAAAAAAAATTATTTGTTGTTTGTTCAGGTGTGGCTATGTGGTTAAGAAGATTGTCTTGCAGTTATGTGGTCTTGGGTTCAATTTCACTGGACATGTGTTTTCTACTATGGCCCTGGGCCAAGCAAAATTACCTCATGACTGGATATGGTAAACTGAAACTGAAGCAAGCCATTGTAAAATGCGCCTGAACTAGTGTCATGTAAGATGCACCATGCCGGTGCCAAATAAAATTCACCTGTGTTGGTGCCATGTATAAAGCACCCAGTACACTCTGTAAAGTGGTTGGTGTTAGGAAGGGCATCCAACCATAGAAACCAATTGAAGCTGTGCAACTCTCTGGCTGGCCAGTTTCTGTCAAACTGTCCAACCCATGCTAGCATGGAAAATGGACAATAAGGTGATGATGATGATGAGGGTAGTGGTGGTGGTGGTGGTGATGGTGGTGGCGGCAGCAGTGGCAATTGTAGTGATGGTGAAGATGATGATGATGATGATGATGTTGGTAATGGTATACATGATGATGATGATGATGATGATGATGATGATGATGATGGTGGTGGTGGTGGTGGTGGTGGTGGTGGTGGTAGTTGTGGCAATTGTAGTGATGGTGAAGATGATGATGTTGGTAATGGCATATATGATGATGATGATGATGATGATGATGATGATGATAGTGGTGGTGGCAATTGTAGTGATGGTGAAGATGATGATGATGTTGGTAATGGCGTACATGATCATGATGAAGATGATGATGATGATGATGATGATGATGATGATGATTATGATGATGATATATGTCCTTACTGGAATTAGTTCTTTGTACTATTTTGTAGCTACATGTTGTCACTATTTCTTTAGTCTGATGTAGTTACTTGCAGTAACAATTTGGTGGATTCCCAAGCAGCATTTATATTCTTAACACCGTGGACACAGCCAGATTGAATGTTACTGCTCAAGTGTCGAAACCATAGTGATATCCGCTTAGACAGCTGATGATGGGAATACACATATGTTATGCTCAATTGTGAATCTCTTATATCTTAGTCTCATTGTGCTTCATTTTTGTTAAGTGGAAAATGTTTGTGGAGTCATAGTTTGTGGGGATCACGTACTTTGGAATTAGTTTAGTTTTCTTTTCATAGGTAACCTTATGAGGCTTGGATAATGCTTAAATATTGGGGTCTAAATCTTGAGCGGTTCTGTGGCATATATGTAACCATTACCTTTCACTTGTTTCAGTCATTTGATTGTGGCCATGCTGGGGCACTGCCTTGAAACAAGAAAGTTGGACTGTAGAGACTATGGGAATCAATCCCACTCTTTCTACCCTAACAATAGATGTGGTACCAACACATCAACAGCATACTCACACACACACACACACACACACACACACACACACACACACACACAC
>NC_068991.1:60768771-60771385 GCF_001194135.2 Octopus bimaculoides
TATATATATATATATATATATATATATATATATCTATATTATTATATGTATTTATTTTCTCCTAATTAATAAATAACTCGGACAAAATAAACACATATGTTAACTGCATACTTTTATTTCCAACATATGTTTCGAAGATTACAAATTATACCGTCCATAGGAATCGGTGATGTTAAGAATGTAATCTTCTCTTCAGGGAAATGCATGGGAACCAGCTTAAACGTAAGACATTTTAACCGAATATGAGAACTGTAGTTCTCATATTCAGTTAAAATGTCTTACATTTAAGCTGGTTGTACAACACTGGCATAGGCCATGGTTATGGTCTCACTTGGTTTGCCAGGTCTTCTCAAGCACAGCGTATCTCCAAAGGCCTCGGTCGCTTGTTATTGTCTCAGTGAGGCCCAATGTTCGAAGGTCGTGCTTCACCACCTCACCCCAGGTCTTCCTGGGTCTATCTCTTCCACAGGTTCCCTCAACTGCTAAGGTGTGACACTTTTTCCTGCAGCTGTCCTCATCCATTCACAACACATGACCATACCAGCACAGTCATCTCTCTTGCACACCACATCTAACGTTTTTTAAGTCCAACTTTTCTCTCAGGGCGCTTATACTCTGTCGTGTACGCACACTGACATTACACATTCAGTGGAGCATATAGGCTTCATTCCTTGCAAGCTTACACATGTCCTCAGCAGTCACGGCCCATGTTTCACTGCCATGCAACATAGCTGTTCGCACGCACGCATCATACAGTCTACCTTTTACTCTGATCAAGAAGCCCTTTGTTACCATCAGAAGTAGGAGCTCTCTGAACTTTGCCCAGGCTATCAACTAAATTAGCATAGAATAATAGTTTCATATTTTTTTATAACTAAGATGTAAACTGTTAATTTATGAATGCAAAAGAGATAGTTGAATAACTGTAAACCTACTTTTGGGCCACCTGTATAAATATATATAGATATAATGGGCTTCAATACAGTTTCCATCTACGAAATTCACTCACTAGGTATGGGTTAACCCAAGTTTATATTATAAGATGTTTGGTCTAGAAGCCACACAATGAGACTAAACCTGAAACCACATGGTTGCAAAGCTAGCTTGTTAACCACACAGCCATGCTTTAAAAAAATCCCATATTTGTACTTTTGACTAGTATTCCACTTACCTCAAAGTTAAAATTATAGTTTATGTGCCAACAGTATCGTAACACCTATGATTTGTCTTTTACAGTTTGGTTCTCTAAATGTTTTCTGATAAAATATTTTTAGGCTGGTTCAAATTAAATTGTTTATCTATTTCTAGTAAGAAAAATAAACTTATATAACATTTATTTTAAAGAAACAACAGTAATTTTATACTTTTACCAAATATAATATATGGAAAGTAGTGAAAAATGTAGCATGTAGATGTGAATAAAAATACTTAACTTTTCTAAGCTTTGGAGAATATACTAAATTTTGATGAAGTAAAGATTTAACAGTGTGAAATGATGGTTTGTAAAAGAAAAGATTGTTGTGTGGTCTCCAAAGGACTTGTTTAAGCATCTATAATTCATAGAATGAGGCTGGAATAATTTATTGGAGGCCAACAGCTCTGAACTGCTCTGCAAATTAATAGCTGAAGGATATGTGCTGTTATTGAAAAATTCTTTATTATATATAGTCTGAATAAATCTTCTTTTAATAATCTAGATTTCTACATGTTTTATTACTTATTTTTATGCATTTGCTTTTGGTTGTTTTTCCTTTTTTTATTTTGCTCTGCATATTTCATTTATGTCTTCTGTGGCTTGATGAAATATTCAAAATTAAACGTTATATTTTAGAAACAAGTCCAGCTGTAATGATGCAAAGCAATACATTCTAATCCCACACCAATTTAATATGACTATTCCTTAATTCTTGTATATCAGATTGTTGAGTTCAAACTTGTGTTGCTCAATGTCATTCCTTATTGATTAATGATACCAAAAACTATATCTGCTGCTCAGCAGTGAATGCTTCATCATCATCATCATCATCATCATCATCATCATCATCATCACCATCATCGTCGTCGTCGTCGTCGTCATCGTCATCGTCATCATCATCATCATCATCATCATCATCATCATCATCATTATTATTATTATTATTATTATTATCTTCTTTCAATTTTGTTTCCATGTCTTGTCCTTGTAGCAAATAAACGAAACCATCATCATCATCATCATTATTATTCCACCGAGGTCGACTTTGCCTTTCATCCTTTCGGGGTCAATAAACTAAGTACCAGTTGCATACTGGGATTGATCTAATTGACTGGCCCCCTCCCTACAAATTTTGGGCCTTGTGCCTAGAGTAGAAAAGATTATTATTATTATTATTATTCAGTAGTTTTATTTTTATAACGTGCTTTCACTTCACTACCGAGCGCAGCTCTGTGCGCCTTGGGTATGTGCTGTGGTTTGCTGTGGTGCTCTTATGTTTACTGTATTGAAAGTGTTTTGCGTAGAATGTGTGCAGTACCCAGTAGTGCAATTTTCTGTATGTTATATATATTTGTAAGTCCTGGTGTTTTTGTTATGTATTTGTCTGAATATTTTTTTATTATACCTAAGGCACCTACT
>NC_068991.1:60773135-60773950 GCF_001194135.2 Octopus bimaculoides
TGATGATAATGATGGGGATGATGATGCGGTGATGATGATGATGATCATGATGGTAGTGATGATGATGATGATGATGATGATGATGATGATGATGATGATGATGATGGTGATGGCAATGACAACAACGATGGTGGTGATCATAATGATGATGATGATGATGATTAATGATTTAGAGAGAATATAGGTTTTTGGATTTTCTCATTCTCCTAGTTGTTGTTGTTGTTGTTGTTGTTGTTGTTCTTCTTCTTCTTCTTCTTCTTCTTCTTCTTCTTCTTCTTCTTCTTCTTCTTCTTCTTCTTCTTCTTCTTCTTCTTCTTCTTCTCGTCTCAATAGAATTGATCTTTGCTGATGTAATAAGTTAGCTGTGGGCCATAAATATTACATTTACCAATATTGGAATCAACTGTTAGCTTTAATCTATTCTAATCTATTCTAACCAGGCCATAAATTTGCTGAATTCTTGAAAGTTGTGCACAAGAAACTTCCATCTGCAAATGTGGAGTTTTTAGTGGCATTGGTAAACTGAATTCCCAGAGATAAACTGCGATTGATGATCACAGAATAATGGTAGGAAAAGCAGCAAGAATCGTTTGGTATTATATCTAGAGGTATCTAGCTTTAAAGTTGATGTTTATTTGGATTGTTGTTTTTATTTTAATCTTTAAAATCGAATGATAAGTGAGAATAACAAAAATATTAAATGTTTAAATCTTTCGATGACACATACAACCACTAACATGTGCGGACATTACGAGAATTCATTCAGAGAAAATAATAACAATGATAATGAAAATAATAATAATAATGATAGAGAT
>NC_068991.1:60776193-60778295 GCF_001194135.2 Octopus bimaculoides
CGTGTTAATGATTCTCGCAGTTTCCACCTTAATAATAATAATAAGAAGAAGAAGAAGAAGAAGAAGAAAAAGAAGAAGAGCAACAACAACAACAATAATAATAATATGGATGGAACAAAAATGTCTGTAATCTAATAGACATCTTGATCTCTTCTGATCAAAATATTGCATGAGCAGAAATAGTAAAAAAAAACTCTGATAAAGTAAAGAGATCTTGAAATTAAAATATGTGGGATGTGATATCTGAAAGTGAAACTACTTCCAATAATAATTGAAACATTAGGTATGAAGAAGATTGTAACAATAGACTACAATGACAGAAAAGAGTTTGTAACCAGCGAAACATCAGGGTATTGCAACAGGAAAGATATAAAAGCACCAAGTGAATCAGAGAGATGCATGTGTTAGCAGCAATAGCAGATTATTGAAGTTGTTGAATTTTGTTACCAAAGTTGTGTGGTGCAAGCTCCTGCAGCAAGCTTATTTTAGCTGTGGCACAACTGGTGGTCAGTTACCAGACAAACTATCCACTACTGGTACACTGTTGCCTACCACGACAAAGGTTTCAGTTGATCTGATCATCGGGACAGCCTCCTCGTGAAATTAACATGCAAGTAACTGAGCGGGCCCTTTGAAATACAGGTACAACTCGTTTTTCCATCTGATTGAACAGGAGCAGTGTGAAATAAAGTGTCTTGCTCAAGAACACAACGTACTGCCAGGAATCGAACTTGTGACCTAGGATCATGAACTAAATACCCTAACCACTAAGCCATGCACCTTCACAAACTATCTACATATATATCTAATGGCCTGTTAAAGAAAAGGTGCCAAAGACAAAATTGTTAATGACAGTCCAATATGCTGTTTATCCAAAAATGGTTTCATTGTTTACAACTGGGTTGCCAGTACCACCTGACTGGCCCTCGTGTCAGTGGCACGTAAAAGCACCCACTACACTCTCAGAGTGGTTGGCTTTAGGAAGAGCATCCAGCTGTAGAAACTCTGCCAGATCAGATTGGAACTGGTGCAGCCATCTGGCTCGCCAGTCCTCAGCCAAACCGTCCAACCCATGCCAGCATGGAAAGCAGACGCTAAACAATGATGATGATGATGATGGTGGTTTCAATTCCTGGACTGGGAAACACATTGTTTCCTTGAGCAATGCACTTCATTTCATGTTGTTGTAGCCTACTAGTGAGTATAATTTAGTAACATGTCCTATGCTTTCACTAATTGTTTGAGTCTACCTCAGTAGACTCTCTTGGTCACTGTACCAATACTCAGCTGGTACTCATTTACAACTGAGTAGATCAAAACAACATGAAATGGAGTGACTTGTTCAAGGACACAATATAATGCCCAGTTCAAGAATTGAAACTATGACAGTATAATCATGAAGCAAATACCCTAACCACTAGATTAGGCACCTTCACTATGAGAGACTTTTTATTGAGCTGCTTTATTGAATGATAGCTGTTTGAATTGTATCCTGATGTTTGGTGCCGATTACAAAGAATATGTGTTGTTTGAGATGTCTTATTGGATGGTGACTGCAAGTTCTACTGAACTGAAAGTGCCTAGCATAGGATGTGGTTCTGTGCCAAATAGGGCTGTTTCTTGGATGCTCTGTAGAGTTGGGAGCCCTGCTATAAATTTCATTTTAGTTTATGATTGTCTTCTTCATACCTAATGTTTCAATTATTATTGGAAGTAGTTTCACTTTCAGATATCACATCTCACATATTTTAATTTCAAGATCTCTTTACTTTATCAGAGTTTTTTTTTTTTACTATTTCTGCCCATGAAATGTTTTGATCAGAAGAGATCAAGATGTCTATTAGATTACAGACATTTTTGTTCCATCCTTTATTATTATTATTATTATTATTATTATTATTATTATTGTTTTATCTGAATAAATTGCTTGGATTTCATTATCAGTCTAAATGTTTCTGATGATTGTGGCCAGATTGTTATCATGTATCATGTTTGATATATGTTTATAAAACTGATTATCCATTGAAGTGTTGGCATATTACTCAGTGAACATCGCTGCCAGCTTCACCCTTTTCGTATTACACCTCCTGTGACCACTCCTC
>NC_068991.1:60778336-60779790 GCF_001194135.2 Octopus bimaculoides
GTTAATGATGTCTATGCTAAACTGCTTCCTTCTGTTGATTGTGCTGCATTTGCTTGATCTTAGTTTTTTTTTTAAATATTATAGTTTCATTTTTGCAATTATTTGTGACGAGGCATTGGTACTGCACATCTAAATAGAGATTCTCTGTTTCTGCTTTTAGCCCAGAGCATTTGAACTTCTGTTGTCTTTAACTCTGGCTTCTTTCTGTCAATCAAGCCTTGCAGGATATTGGCCATGGAGTGTTTTTTTATATTTTATTTTCAGTTTCTCTTTAGTATATTTTGGAATTACTACCATGATTAGTTTTGAAATAACCTCACAATTTACACAACTGCATCCAGTAATATAACACCACCCACGTAGCATATATGCTTTCTTAACCCCCACACGACAGTTTTCTGAAAGCATCAACTTCATCACCTGATGAACTTCTGTATTACTGAAGTGTATTACTCTTTACTCTTTTACTCTTTTACTTGCTTCAGTCATTTGACTGTGGCCATGCTGGAGCACCGCCTTTAATCGAGCAAATCGACCCCAGGACTTATTCTTTGCAAGCCTAGTACTTATTCTATCAGTCTCTTTTGCTGAACCACCAAGTTACGGGGACATAAACACACCAACATCGATTGTCAAGCAATGTTGTGGGGGACAGACACAGACACACAAACATACACACACACATACATATATATATATATATATATATATATATATATATATATACGACGGGCTTCTTTCAGTTTCCATCTACCAAATCCACTCACAAGGCTTTGGTCAGCCCGAAGTTATAGTAGAAGACACTTGCCCAAGGTGCCACGCAGTGGGACTGAACCAGGAACCATGTGGTTGGTAAGCAAGCTACTTACCACACAGCCACTCCTGCGCCTATGCAGGATTATGCAGGATTTTTTAAAAATCTGTAGAATTGCATTTTTATGATACATCTGGGACAGGCATGGCTATTATGGTCAGAAGCTTCTTAACAATGTGATCTCAGGTTCTGTCTCAATGTGTGGTACCTTGGGCAAGTTTCTCCTACTATGGCCCATGTCCAACTAAAGCCGTATGAGTGGATTTGGTTGATGGAAACTGTAAGAAGCCTGTCGTATGTGTGTGTATGTGTGTGTGTATGTTTGTGTGTGTGTGTGTATGTTTGTGTGTACTGTTGTCTTGACATCATGTTATGATTATAAGTGACCATCACCATCAGCATCATACAAGCAATGGTGTTCATTTGCAGTGTTGGGGAAATATTACTTGCTTTAAAACAGGTGAGACTTGGTGACAAGAAGGGCATTTGGCTGTAGAAAATCTGTCACAACTAATTTCATCTGACCCATGCAAGCATGGAAAAGTAGCCGTTAAATTGTGATGATGATGATTATGATGATGATGATGATGATGATGATGATGATGATGATGATGATGATGACAATGACGATGATGACGAA
>NC_068991.1:60782381-60784444 GCF_001194135.2 Octopus bimaculoides
ATGGTTATTCATGACTGAAGGGGGTCTTTACCCTTTACCCTTTCCAGCCCAAATATTCTACCTGTTTTTATGTTGAAACCAGCCAGATCAAGCCTCTCACACTTACCTTACAATGTTATTTTGAGAGTAAACAACCACATCATTGAAATCCTGAAGTTATGATATAATACATGATTAATTTACAGCAATGTGAATGAATAAGCATTATATCTAACAGAGTAATCTGAATGCTAAAAGGTTAATTAATAGTTCAAACAAATTACATTCAAAAAGCATTTATTCTTCAAAATACATCCCATCATTTTGTTGTCTGTTGTCATCATTGCATGGAAAAGCTTGATTCCATGCTTATATCATTTGACTGGTTTAGAAGTAAAAACTCCCTGCATCCATGTTCAATTTCACCTGCATTGTTGAACCTCCATCTGTGCAGGAAATAAGCCAAAAAAGATGGTTATCTGATGGTGCAAGCTCTGGACTATAGGCAGGGTGAGGCAACAATTCCAACCCCTCAAGTTTGCACTTGGTTACATTGGTAGTGCATACCGGGGGAATTGTCATGCTGTAGAAGTGAATGTCTTTGATTGACCAATGCTGGGTAGCAAGCCTTCAAAACATCATGTACTTGCTGCAGTTGAGCATAAAGGTTAGCCTTCACAACATGAACATCTGGGACAAGTTCAAAGTTCAACAACTCCTTGAAATTTCACCAAACACACATGAGCTTCTGTTCAAAGCACTCTTATTTGACAACAGGTTATGAAGCCTGGCTGGAATAAGCCACTGATTTCTCTTATTAGGATTATAAAAATAGATCCATTTTTCATCCCCAGTTATAATTCGACACAAAAAAATAGGCATTTTGAGGATTTGCCAGCAGTTGTTTGCAAATGTTTACATATTGAGTTGGGTCATTAGTCAGTTCATGAGGAGCTTCTCAACAACATCTGTTTACAAGTGTAAGCTTAAACAGGTGTCGATTTATGGTGCTTTGTAAAGGACCAAGTTCTGCCAACAAAGTACAAATACTTGTGCTTGGCTGTTGTTCAACCATTCCAGTCAAGGTTTCATCTCCCACAACAGACCTTGGTTTGTCCTTGAAGCTGGTGTCACCTTCTTTGAAACACCAGAACTAGTTTTATGCCAAACATTTGTTGACAGTTCACATCATTAATTTCTTATTTTGTTACCCTTGCACTCAGCCTTTTTTTCTGCAGGCTGCATAAAATGGCTCTAATTGCAATATTTTAATTACTCATTATCAAAGCTGTAAAATAGGGAATAAACAATTAATAGATAATTCAGCAATGATTGGACAAATATCAAATTAATCATGTAACATGGAGATACAAGTAGTCAAAAATCATCAGTGAAAATCTGAAAAACATTTGACTTAACCTGATATATCACTGTGATAACATGACACCAAACCAAAGGGATTCTGAGCTAAGCATGGCACTAGGACCCTGTCAAGATGGTATTAGTATAACATTTAATATGACCTTGGCATGGCATAAGTGTGATATTAAACCCACACTAATGAGACAGAGTGGAGGCACATGGTCTAGTGGCTAGAGCAGCAGACTTGTGGTTAAGGGATCACAGGTTTGAATCTCAGACCGGGTGATGTGTGTGTTTATGAGCGAAACACCTAAAGCTCCACACGGCTCTTGCAGAAGGTAATGGTGAACTTCTACTGCCTCTTTCACCAAAACTTTCTCTCACTCTTTCCTTCTGCATTTAGCAGTTCACTTGCGATGGACTGGCTTCCTGTTCAGGTGGGCAACTTACACGCTGGTGAAACAGGGAAACTGGCCTTTATGATCCAGGCATGGATCAAGAAGGAACAAACAACAACAACAATGAGACAGAGGCTGTTTACCAAATTGACATGGATTTCTCAAGAACCATACAGTTCTGCAATGGAGTTAGATCCGTATCTAATGATGTTTTTTGTTTTTGTTTTTCATTACTACAGTTTTATTCTACTATTCATTCACTGACAAAAAAGATTTCGAGACAGGATACTAACAAAACACTTCAAAGTGGGTATTACCCAGACC
>NC_068991.1:60785528-60786425 GCF_001194135.2 Octopus bimaculoides
ACATTAAAAAAATAGTTTGATGTCAAATAAGTCAGCATAGAATTACTGATGCCAAACAAGCAGCGCCTAAGTGGCCCAGCCAAAACACCTCATTCCCTTGTGCTACACATTACACGTTCACCTTTATTATAGTGATTGACAAACTGTGTTTGAAAAACTCAGTACAGCTGGGATTATGGCTCGTTTGATTCAGAAAATCAAAATAGGTTTATTTATTCATGGTATCACCTCAAGCAATATTTGTATGAGGAAATTATTTCTGCCAGTTTGGAATTTTTGTTGCAACTGCTTTTAGCATTGACTTAAATGCTTCATTTGCTGCCGTTGTTCTGAATAAATTATCGCAGACGAGCTAGCAAATTACACCTCGTTACATAAGCAGTGGTGGTTGACGGTCAATATTGATAAAGCTGGCCTGAAACTCGTGATACCCCACTGTATATGATGCCATGCTGAGCCACATTAAACAAGAAAATAATTAGAAGAAGAAAAAGAAAAATCCTGCTGTGATATAGGAGAGACAACTGTGGTGAGTTACAAGAGGCACCAGTCATTAATCATTAATGACTGGTACCGTTGGAATGTGCATTATTAAGAGGTTAATATTTCTCTGCGCTTTATTTTGTGATGATGATAATGATGGGGATGATGATGATGATGATGATGATGATGATGACAACGACGACGACGACGACGATGATGATGATGATGATGATGATGATAAAAGTAACGATTAATATTATGGACAGGAAAGATTATCAGGAAGGTTACAAGCACTTGTAAAACTATTGAAAGCACGTGGATGCCTAAGGTTACAGGTAGTAACCCACTACCTGCATAAATGCAACCGAGAATAAGAATGAATTTGAGTCAAATCATCATCATCATCATCAATAA
>NC_068991.1:60788775-60790122 GCF_001194135.2 Octopus bimaculoides
GATCGAGGAACATAAAAGCTAAAAAATATACACACACACGCACACATACACATGCATACATATATATATATATATATAATATATAGTTTTAGGGAAAATAACCAATTATCAAGAACTCATCGATGAAAATCCACTATCACATATAGGCATAGCTGTGTGGTAAGAAGCTTGCTTCCCAACCACATGGTTCTGGGTTCAGTCCCACTGTGTAGCACCTTCTACTGTAGCCTCAGGCTGACCAAAGCCTTGTGAGTGGATTTGGTAGGCAGAAACTGAAAGAATCCTGTTGTATGTATGTATATGAGCACCATGCTGGTAGCACGTAAAAAGCACCATCCAAACATGGCTGATGCCAGTGCCGCTTTGACTGCTTCTGTGCTGGTGGCATGTAAAAAAGCACCATCCAATCGTGGTCGATGCTAGCTCCTCTGGCCCCTGAGCCGGTGGCATGTAAAAAGCACTCACTACACTCTCAGAGTGGTTGGCATTTGGAGGGGCATCCAGCTGTAGAAACACTGCCAAATCAGATTGGGGCCTGGTACTGCCTCCTGGCTTCCCAGACCCCAGTCGAACTGTCCAACCCATTCCAGCATGGAAAACGGACGTTAAACGATGATGATGATGATGATACACACACACACATATATGTATGTATATATTTGTGCATCTGTGTTTGTACCCCCACCATTGCTTGACAATCGATGTTGGTGTGTTTATGTCTCATTAACTTAGCGGTTTGGCAAAAGAAAACTGATAGAATAAGTACTAGGCTTGCAAAGAATAAATCCTGGGGTCGATTTGTTCGACTAAAGGTGGTGCTCCAGCATGGCCACAGTCAAATGACTGAAACAAGTAAAAGAATAAAAGAGTAAAAGTATGCACGCACACACACACACACACACACACACACACACACGTACATCCATATATCTTTGACATGCAGGATATTGAGAAGACATCTTTGATGGAATGCCTTCAGTCATTTCTCATCTCTTTATATAGTTGCCATGTTTTCCTGCCATAGGAAAGAATAACAAGTATATTAAACTGTTGACTGCAATTATACATACATACACATTATATATATTCTATTATATAAACATATGCAAGCACACACATGCATATCTGTCTATCTATCTATCTATCTTGTGTGTGTGTGTGTGTATATATATATATAGAGAGAGAGAAAGAGAGAGAGACAGATAAATAAACAACTACATAGATAGATACATACATACATGCATACATATGTATAAAATTACAACTACATATATAATACATACACAAAATGACGCACACACACATATATATGTATATATATGTATATATATATATATATATATATAT
>NC_068991.1:60790266-60794961 GCF_001194135.2 Octopus bimaculoides
TGTGTATATATATGTGTGTGTGTGTGTGTATACACACACACTCACACGCATATATATGCATGCATATATATAATCATATATACACACACACACACACACACACACACACACTCTCTCTCTCTCTCTCACTCTCACACACGCATACAACTTACTCTCATCTTCAGCTTATTCTAAAATGCTTGAGGTAATCTTTAAATAAACTGTTTTAAGTTTTGGATTTGTTTTGCTTTTGGAATC
The DNA here is from genome assembly GCF_001194135.2 of Octopus bimaculoides. Classification (NCBI taxonomy): domain Eukaryota; kingdom Metazoa; phylum Mollusca; class Cephalopoda; order Octopoda; family Octopodidae; genus Octopus; species Octopus bimaculoides. The sequence continues at coordinate 60,790,504 of NC_068991.1, forward strand.
TATAGAAATATTTCCATGTCAAATGTTGTTTCATATCCCTCTGCAAATGGCAGGTGAAGTATGTTCTAGGAACCATAAGATTTTGGTCATTCCAACGATAGGTCATCGTAGTTTTTCTTGTTTATTTGTCTGAATAAAATTTATAGAAATGCAATGTAGAGACTTTGTCTAAATATATCTGGTTAGTGAGAACTGGAAGAGAAAAACTGGGAAGCAAACCATGTTTATTAGTAAAACACAGCATGTCAATGCAGCTATTAATAAATGAGGCAATGTTAATTGCTAGAAATAGCAGTCAAATTTCTCACAGCTCACACTCAACCCTCTTTAAAAAAGGAAGAATATACTGAATACTGTCATGAGAAATAATTCAGGCTGAAAAGCTGAGATGGTCATGGATAGAATGCCTTTGATCACAGGTAAGCTTTATTAGAGTTTTTCTAGTGGTTAAACAATGATGTATCTATGTAAATGACAGAAGCTGGTTTCAAAGGAAATGTGTTCACAAAATTCTAGTAATTTTCAACCATACTAACCAACCACCCACACAAGAGATTTGGATGTTATCATTTACATTCCACTTAAATACAGATAACCATAAGCTATACTAGAAAACAAACAAAAAACTCTTATATACCAAGAAAAATTCTAACCACCTGCTCATAGTTTTCAACAATTTAGCTAAAAATATTAGTTAAAAATATGTAACCTATCCTCAAACAAATACATCATAAATATAGCTTCTCATACTATGACAAGGCATCAGAAGCAAGATGAAGTCCAATAATTCACTGCTATCCAGTAAAAGTAAAATTTCTTTGGTCTAATAAATTAATATTTCCAGAAAACCCATCATTACAGTGAATTATTTAATAGAAATAATTTGAAACTAAATTATAGTTGTTTAAGAAATATGAAAAATGTAATTACCAAACTCAGCTATAAGATGGTTGTGTAGTTAGAAAGACGACTTTGCAAGTTTGTGGCTATGTCAAAATACAAGAAGGTATAATTCAAATATCACAATTTCAGTCACAATTCTCTCAGGAGCATAAAGAATAGATATAACGCTAAATTATTCAGCTCTATTTGAAAATGAAAAGAAGGCAGAAATAAAATTGGCCTCCATTGGAAAATTCATCAGCTATGCAAATCGTACATGAATGTAACTAGAAACTACAGCAGATGTAATTCTGAGAAGAATTACATAGTAATGAATCTTAGCTATTATGATAACTTAAACATGAAAATCAAGAATTGTTGACAACTGAAGATACTTCAGGACATTCCTTTCAGGATTCTCAAAAGACATAAAACTACCAACATCAGACTTACCAATGTACAATGCACCATGAATGCAAACATAAATGCACTCATGCAACACACACACGCAAGGGGAAATGAAATATTATCTATACCTCTGTCAAAACTTGGTTTAAGTTGGTCATATTTTCTTCAGCTCTCGTCTGTTAAAATTGTGGTACCCTTATGGTTGTGCAATCGAAGTTTGACCTTGATTGATCCAGTTTCCTTTCTCTCGTGTTACAGAGAAAGCATGGCTGCTCCACTGGCAGTGTGCACCAAGGAGAAACATAGACCAGTCATCTGATCTGAAGGTGTGTCAGGGGCTGAGATTCATTGTACACTTTCAGTATAATATGAGGACAGTTCTCTATCACACAGAAGTATATATGAATGGATTGAGAAGTTTAAAATACCTGGAATTACCAGTGAAAAAGAAATTCAAGATTCAACCTTTAGCAGAAAAAGTGATGCTAACCATTTTGGGGATGCAAAAGGGCTTGTACTCTCTTTACTCTCTCTTTTACTCTTTTACTTGTTTCAGTCATTTGACTGCAGCCATGCTGGAGCACCGAGAAAATCGACTTATTCTTTGTAAGCCTAGTACTTATTCTATCAGTCTCTTTTGTTATGAGGACGTAAACACACCAGCATTGGTTGTCAAGCGATGGTGGGGGGACAAAAACAGACATACAAACACACATACATATATATATATATATATATATATATATATATATATATATATATATACATATATACGATGGGCTTCTTTCAGTTTCCGTCTACCAAATCCACTCATAAGGCTTTGGTCGGCCCGAGGCTATAGTAGAAGACACTTGCCCAAGGTGCCACGCAGTGGGACTGAACCCGGAACCATGTGGTTGGTAAGCAAGCTACTTACCACAACAGCCACTCCTGCATCTGATACGGGAACATTACTTGGAAAAGAGGTCTACAGTTTCTAGTGTAAGCTTCAATGAAATGTTGGCCAACAAATTGAAATCAGTTTACACCAAACACTATTGTCTGTTGTTAAATCGAATATTGTTGCATGACAACGCATACCCAGATACAACTGAACAGCATTGAAACCATTGAAAAATCAGGCTTTGAGGTGCTGAAACACCCTGCATAGAGTCCAGATCTTGCTCCTTCTGACTATCATTACTTTGGACTGCTTAAATGTCCTTTATGAGGTTGTTGATTTGCTTCAGATGAAAAAGTGCAGGGAACTGTGCATAAATGGCTGCAGGACTAGCTGCAAAAACCTTCTCTGATGGAATAAGAAAGCTTCTGGACCACTGGAAAAAGTGCATCAAAAGGCAAAGAGGCAATGTTGAAAAAGGATGTTGAACCCCTGCTTTTGTTTTAATAAATGATAGAAACAAGAGTATGGATAAGTTTTGACTTACCCTCATCATCATCATCATCGTTTAACGTCCGCTTTCCATGCTAGCATGGGTTGGACGATTTGACTGAGGACTGGTGAAACCGGATGGCAACACCAGTCTCCAATCTGATTTGGCAGTACTGGCAACGGCCACGCTCAAAATGGTGTATTTTATGTGCCACCCACACAGGAGCCAGTCCAGGGGCACTGGCAACGATCTCGCTCGAAAATCCTACGAAGGCCTCATATATATATTATTTTCTTAATTAAAGACTAATTTATGAGAGGAAAAAATATTTGTTGTGTCTAAGGAGAGTCATTATGCCAATATTATCAACACGCACACTGGTTCAGTTCAACTCCTTTATTATTAGTCAATTGGTTAAATCACACGAATTCACATGATCTAGCAAACCAGATATAAAAACGATGTAGGGAAGAAAAAAAAAAGCAGTAAAAAAGCACAAAAAAAAAACAGGAGTTCACTCCTTGAAGTAGCAAATCACAATTGTTTGTAATAATGTTAACAAAAACAAGTTCAAAATCAAAATTTCCATTCAAAGTAATAAAAGAACCCTGAAAATGAAACAAAAAAAAAATTAATTTTAGTAATAAACAAAAAAATATATTTCTGAAGTAACAGACAGACAGAGAAACTAAAGATAACAAAAGGTGAAAATTTGATTAAGTTGATAAAATGATTTAATGTATAACAGTTAATGTTGAGATTTATTCCACTTAATGAATTTTTAAATAGACGAATATTCCTATAATCATCATCATCATCATTATTATTATTATTATTATTACTATTATTATTAAAGCGGCAAGCTAGCAGAATCATTAGTACGTGTGACAAAAATGTTTAGTAGCATTTTTGTTTTAGCTTTACATTCTGAGATCAAATTCTGCCACAGTTGACTTTGCCTTTCACCATTTCGATGTTGATAAAGTAAGCACCAGTCAAGTACTGGGGGTTGATGTGATTTAACCCCTCCCCTCAAAATTGCTAGTCTTGCATCAAAATTAGAACTTTGCCTTTCAACCTTTCGGGGTCAATGGAATGAGTACCAGTCTAGCACTGGGGATGATACAATCGACCAACCCCTTCACCATACTTTCAATCTTTGTGCCTATAATAGGAAAGATTACAAGGTTGACTTTGCCTTTAATCCTTGCAGGCTTGTTAAATTAAGTACCAGCCACGTACTGGAGTTGATGTAACCGACTATACCCCTCCCACCAAAATCCAGACCTTGTGCCTATAATAGAAAGGATTATTATTATTATAGTTATCTCTGCCTTAGGCAGAGGTATTGTTTCCAGTTGTGTTTGTTTGTTTGTCTGTGGACAAGATATCTCAAGAACCACTGGATAGATTTGGATAAAACTTTCAGGGATGTTTGGCCTCGTGACTGGTACAAACTGATTGGATTTGGGTTCAATCTGGTACTGGACAAGGATTCTGGTTATTATTATCATTATCATTATCATTATTATTATTTTATGTTTGACTTTTGTTTTGCATTTGTACAAGTTGGATCCAAGTCTCACCCAGAGACCTCAAAGGACAACAAGTTAGAAGTTCATGTAGGTGTTATGCCTAGGGTACCATATATTTGGATTTGTACAGTTTTGTTCAAGTGAATGTTTAAGAAACCATAAGAAAATTATGTGTTTGCTTTAAAATTTGAGATCACATAGACAGTATTTTACGTAGGATATGGGCAGTTCCCATGAGCACTATCTTTTGAACTTCAGCC
>NC_068991.1:60795639-60803139 GCF_001194135.2 Octopus bimaculoides
TTATTATTATTATTATTATTATTATTATTATTATTATTATTATTATTATTATTATTATTATTATTATTATTATTATTATTAAGGTGGTAAGCTGGCAGAATCATTAGCATGCTGGGCAAAATGCTTACCAGTATTTCGTCTGCTGCTATGTTCTGAGTTCAATTCTGCCGAGGTCAGCTTTACCTTTCATCCTTTCAGAGTTGATAAATTAAGTACCAATGAAACACTGGGATTGATGTAATCAATTAGTCTCCTCCCACAAAATTTCAAGGCCTTGTACCTTCAGTCATCATCATCATTATTTAACGTCTGCTTTCCCTGCTGGCAGAGGTTGGACGGTTTGACTGAGGACTTGTGAGCCAGATTGCTGCACCAGGCTCCAATCTGATCTGGCAGAGTTTCTACAGCTGGATGCCCTTCCTAACGCCAACCACTCCGAGAGTGTAGTGGGTGCTTTTACGTGCCACCGGCATGAGGGCCAGTCAGGTGGTACTGCCGACGGCCACGCTCAAATGGTGTTTTTTTATGTGCCACTTGCACAGGAGCCAGTCCAGTGGCACTGGCAACAACCTTGCTCGAATATTGTTTTACACATGCCAGCAGCACAAGTGCCAGTAAGGCGACACTGGTAACAATCACACTTGAATGGTGCTTTTTATGTGCCACCAGCATGGAAGCCAGTCAGCGGCCCTGGCAACGATCATGCTCAGATGGTGCTTTTAACAGAAAGGATTATTATTATTATTATTATTATTATTATTATTATTATTATTTATTTAGGAGGAAAGGTGGCAGAATTGTTAGCACACTGGGCAAAATGCTTAGCAGCATTTCATCTGTCTTCGCGTTCTGATTTCAAATTCCACTGAGGTAACTTTGCCTTTTATCCTTTCGGGGTCAATGAAATAAGTACCAGTTGAGCATTGGGGTTGATGTAACTGGCTGTCCCCTTCCTCCCCCAAATTTCATGCCTTGTGCCTATAGTAGAAAGGATTGTTCTTATGATTAAAGGTGGTCAGCTGGCAGAATCAGTAGCATGCCGAACAATGTGCTTTGTGGCGTTTCATTCATTTTTACGTTCTGAGTTCAAACTCTGCTGAGGTCAACTTTGCCCATCATTCTTTCAGGGTTGGTGAAATAAAAACCAGTTGAACATTGGGGTCAATGTAAGTCACTACCCCCTGCCCCAAAATTTCAGGCCTTGTGCCTAGAATAGGAATAGAAAAGATTATTAAAAACTTCATCAAGGTAATGAGCTGGCAGCTTTGTTACAGAGTTGGAAAAATGCTTAGTAACATTTCTCCTTGCTCTTTACATTGTGAGTTCAAATTGTGTTAAACATCAATGTTGCCTTTTATCTTTCCAGGATCAATAAAATAAGGACCATTTGACTGCTAGATGCAGTGTAATTGACTTATCCTCCCTTAAAATTGCAGACCTTGTGCAAAATTTTAACTCTTTAGCATTCAGATTACTTTGTCGAATGTAATAATTATTCATTCCCATTCATTTAAAGTAATCATGTATTATCTCAGAGCTTTAGGGTTTCAATGCTGTGACAGTTTGTTCCTAGAATGACATTGTAGGCAAGGTGTAAAAGGCCAGATCTAGCCAGTATGAAAATAAGACAGGTAAAATATATTGATTGGATAATCTGGTTCAAATATTTATTTCTTTATTGCTCACAGGGGGCTAAACATAAAAGGTACAAACAAGGACAGACAAAGGAATTAAGTCGATTACATCAACCCCAGTGTGTAACTGGTACTTATTTAATCGACTCCGAAAGGATGAAAAGCAAAGTCGACCTCGGTTGAATTTGAACTCAGAATGTAATGGCAGGTGAAGCATTTAGCCTGGCACGCTAATGACTCTGCCAGCTTGCTGCCCTATCTGGTTTAGATATTCATTAAAAAGATAATTAATTCCATATCTTTATAGCATGGTAGATGAAGCAATGAGAAGAAGGAGTGGTGCATGTGAATGGACAATATTTGTGAACATGTATGTTAATTAATGACATACACATCAAATAACAAACATTATGAGCATGCTATTTTATACAGAAAAGTAATCCAAAAAGGAACCATTGTCTTTCTGATGCTATGTTCTGTTGCACAAACATGAAGTCTTTATAATGCACCGTCTGTCCAATAGGGGCCAGTTTAATTTTATTAAGTGTTGCTTATAAATGAGATTTTTGAAATCAGGATGGTGTTTGGTGGAATGTTTTGGGACGTTTTCTATTAAGTCTATGCTGCTAATTAGGCACAGAGACCAGAAAACAGAATCAAAAGAAGTTAAAAGATCCAAGGTCTATGATTTTTGCATGTGACAAAGGAATTAAATCTCTGTGTTGGTGTACATACACTACATGCACACACACTCACACACACACACACATACACACACACACACTCACACACCCACATATGCATACACACACACGTACACACATGCACACACACACACATGCACGCACACACATGCACGCACACAAACACGCGCGCACACACACACGTGCACACACACACACATGGGATTTCTTCAGTTTCCATCTCCCAAATCTACTTCCAAGGCTTCGGTTGGCATGGAATTATATTAGAAGACACTTAACGAAGGTGCCATGCAGTAGGACTGAACCCACAGCTATATGGTTGGAAAGCAAACTTCACACCACCAAGCCATATCTGCACCTGTATACAGTTACACATTCGGTGACCTGATAAACAAAACATGATTTTTTTCTGATTTTTAAGACTTAATTCCATCACATTGGCAAGTGAAATAATCCGATGCTACTCATGTCTGGATTAATGGAACTGTTCTGTACGTTTTTTAGCAATACCAAATGTTGATTGGAGCTTCTCAGTGAGACTCTGTCGATGACACAATCAAGTACTTTTGAGAGATGGAGGCAAGCTACAAATGGAATTGTTGCAGAAGAACAGATTGACAAACTGTTTGATTTATAGTTGTTGTTTGGACATAGCAGCAAACACTTAGCTATAAAGACCAGGTTGTAACCATTGTTCTGATTGGTTAGATTTTTGGGTGCAAATTGTCCCCTAAACCAGGGGTTTTCAAACTGAGGTCCGCGGACCGTAGGGGGTCTGCAAGGACAAGACAGGGGGTCCGTAGACAACAAATACTTTTTATGGGCAATTTGAGTTTATATATGTTTTTTAATCGAAATCTTTTAATTGACAATAAACCTATTTGTTAAATACTGCTAAATAAATAAATGTAAAAATATATGTTATTTTAAGCAAATATTTATGTATAAATTTCATAAGTGTTTATAAGGGGGTCCCTAAGGTAAAGCCTGAAATATAAAGGGGTCTGCAAGTCAAAAAGTTTGAAAATCCCTGCCCTAAACAATTGCATCAAATTACACGGTCAACTAATCAGATATGCTAAAATGGATCATGTGTTCTCTTGGCGGAAAAACTTTCATCTCTCCTGGGAGCCCACTATTCTCAATAAGAAATGCAGTTCTCAGCTGTTCCATGTCTTTGGCACATGCCGATGACCACATGCAACTTGTCTCTGACAAAGATGTATCTGACACTAGCCAGTCTCTGCTTTCATCTCCACCAGACGCCTACCTACATCGTTGTTGTATGAACACCACACGACCAACAGACCAACGGCTGCCTCACACCACCCACAGTACATCAACTTAGTCTACAATATCAACAGTCCAGACTAACCACGAAGTTTCTCACACATCTTTGTTGTAACCTGTTATGTTATTCTATTTCATGTATGGCAATCATTGTATTTTATAACAGAGAATAAATCGTTGCTTACCAGTTCATTTTCATCTCATGTTGTATATCACTTTTATACATTATCTGTATTAACCAACTCTGTTCTAACTAGTGAATATAAGCATAATACATTGATCTGTTATATAGTAAAAAAATGATCAACTTCCAGAACCACATTACAGTAGTCATCAGTCATGTTTGTAAATGCAGAACATTTCTTACTAACTCCATGTTGGTAAGTGTTCAATAAATTAATGTGTATCACGTACAGCATAATGTTTCCATAAAAAATAATTTCATGGTTGTGTGGTTAAGAAGAGCACTTTGCAATGATGTAGTTTTGGGTTCGATCTCGCTGCATGGCACCTTGCGCAAGTGTCTTCTATTATAGTCCTAGGCTGACTAATGCCTTGTTAGTGAATTTGGTAGACAGAAACTAAGTGGAAGTTTATTGTGTATATATGCTTGTGTTTGTGTGTGTGTGTGTTCTCTACTACCGCTTGACAACTGGTATTGGTTTGTTTATGTGTTCATAACTTAGCAGTTCAGCAAAAGAGATCAATAGAATAAATGCCAAACTTAAAATCAAGTACTGGGGTTGATTTGTTTGAATAAATTCATCAAGGCAGTGCCCCAGAATGGCCGCAGTCCAATGACTGAAATTAGTAAAAGATAAAAGGGAGACAGCAGAAAATACATCTTAACAATATAAAGAAGTTATTTTAACATTTGAAAGGGAGTTTTTTTTACCTAAACAGGTATGACATTGGAATCATGACAGACATCAGGTAATTTTTGACTGTTCATGAAAGCAGTGTGCTAGAAGAATTGTCTGAGAAAATGCTGGGCAAAATGTTTAGTGGCATTTTGTCCATCTTAACATTCTAAGTTCAAATTCTGCCAAAGTTAACTTTACCTTTCATCCTTTCGGTGTTGAGGAAATAAGTACCAGTTGAGCACTGGAATTGATGTAGCCGGCCTACTCCTTCCCCGAAATTGCAGGCCTTGTGCCAAAATCTGAAACCAAATTTAACATCAGTATTTGTCTCAGCTAGAATGGTTAAAGGCCAAACGTCAATCGCAAGGGACATTGCTTCTTTACCTTTGTGCTATAAATACTTCCGTGATCACAGTTCTGCTGAACTTTCTTCTCTTGTGCCTCTTCTAAAGGTTTCTAGTAGAGTAACAAAGCCTTCTGTTCATTCTCATCCTCTCACTATTGTTGTGACCCTGTTGTAAGAAATGCTTCTACTTAAGTAATTTCTTTCCTCAAACATCTTTCTTAAAGAACTCCCTGCTTCCTTAATCTTTCCAAAACAAGTCTTTTAAATTTTGCATCAATTTTATTAGGATTCTTAGGGTGGCTTCTCATTAGATTTCTTTCTTTCCTTTTCATATTAAGTGCTTGCTTCAGGTTTGTTACATTGCTGATTGCTCTCCACTTTGTCGGGAGTGACTTCCAAATAAAAATTGCAAAAACAGCGCAGAACCCAAGTGCTTAATGAACACAGATGGAACATTATCTAGTCTGGAGGCACATTTTATCTTAAGCTTTTAATAACCTGAAATATAACAGAACCTTTGATGAATATATCATTCACACTTGCAGTATTTTGTGAACAAAAGTTTCAATTTTCAATGATATGTTTCTTATCAAAGAACTAGATATCTTGCTTCAATGTTTGTAGTTTCATTTGTAGTTTCAAGATGTCATGCAGTGGGACTGAACTCAGAACCATGTGGTTGGTAAGCAAGCTACTTAACACACAGCCACTCCTGTAAAACAATCTGATGGTGTGCTTTTAGGAGGGAATGGTCATTGAAAATGTCAAGCAATTACACAGAGATAAGGCTATCACAGATTTGTGTGTTCATGGGTTGCTGCATAAAAAACTGATTTATGATTTTAAGAATTCTTAAGTTTATAATTTGGGACAACCTTATATATACGTGATGTGAGTAAATAATAATATGAATCTACTTATTAATTAATATGAGTCAGGAAATAGGAATTTCTGATCTATACCATGTGAGTAATGACCTATAACATTAAAATCAGCTTTACAAACATCTATAAGAGGTTAGTATAATTATCATATGGATTAAGGCCGTGAGCTGGCAGAATCACTAACACACCAGGTAAAATGCTTAGTGGTATTTCACCTGTTTATACATTCTGTGTTCAATTTTCGTCGAGGCTGACTTTGCCTTTCATCCTTTCGGGGTCGATAAATGAAGTACCAGTTGAGTACCAGGATTGATGTAATTGACTATCCCCTCCCCAAATTTCCAGCCTTGTGTCTATAGTAGAAAGGATTATTAGCATATGGGTTGCAGTTGAGAGATCTATACTAATATGGCCAGAAGTACCCAGCAAAAGTTTACTGTTAATGGAGCTTATTCAGAAATGGCATTGGTTAATACAAACAAGTTCCAATAAATTTTCATATTTGTGGATGCTTTTGGATACAAATTGATGTAAATTTTGCTAAAAAATATTGTAATCAAAAAGTCAATTGCAAAATTACTGGACCATAAATTTCTGGAAGGTTACAGTCTCTAATAAAAAGTGGCTAAAAGCTCTGATAAAAACTTTAAAATTTCTGTTAACCCTTTAGCATTCAGATTACTCTGTCAAAAGTAAAGCTTGTTTATTCACACTGTTTTGAATTAGTGATGCATTTTTTCATAGCAAAGAAATTTCAATGATGTTATTTTTTTCATTCTATGATAAGAAACATATCATTGAAAATTGAAACTTTTGTTCACAAAATACTGCATGTGTGAATGATATATTCATTATAGGTTCTCTTATATTTCAGGCTATTAAAAGCTTAAGATAAAATGTGCCTCCAGACTAGATATTGTTCCATCTGTGTTCATTAAGCACTTGGGTTCCGCGCTGTTTTTGCAATTTTTATTTGGAAGTCACTCCCGACAAAGTGGAGAGCAATCAGCAATGTAACAAACCTGAAGCAAGCACTTAATATGAAAAGGAAAGAAAGAAATCTAATGAGAAGCCACCCTAAGAATCCTAATAAAATCGATGCAAAATTTCAAAGACTTGTTTAGGAAAGATTAAGGAAGCAGGGAGTTCTTTAAGAAAGATGTTTGAGGAAAGAAATTACTTAAGTAGAAGCATTTCTTACAACAGGGTCACAACAATAGTGAGAGGATGAGAATGAACAGAAGGCTTTGTTACTCTACTAGAAACCTTTAGAAGAGGCACAAGAGAAGAAAGTTCAGCAGAACTGTGATCATGGAAGTATTTATAGCACAAAAGTAAGGAAGCAATTAAGCATCCTATTTAAAACAAATGACATAGTAGGGTAGGTATGAGAAGCTGGATCTTGCTGGTTTGAACATAAAACAGAACATTTTTAGCTGTGTATGGCTGATTTAAATACTAAAGGGTTAGGGTAAAGATTTAGGTGTCCCATAAAATATCTTGACTCAGGTCTATGAGGAGAATCTTTTCTTGGGACTATTTCTGCAGCAGAAGGCCTTATCACATCCCAAAGGCCCTGAATGTGTTAAATATGAATGTATGTGAATATTTGCATTTAGGTGCATCTGGTGCTGCTTAAATTCACCCATGCTGGTGGCACGTAAAAAAAGCACCCAGCACACTCTATTAATTGGTTGGCATTAGGAAGGGCATCCAGCAGTAGAAACCATTCCACAACTGACAGTTTGAGTCTGGACAGTTCCCTGCTTGCCAGCTCCA
>NC_068991.1:60806352-60809914 GCF_001194135.2 Octopus bimaculoides
CCTACAGGGTGCGTAAGATATTTCAGAACAGATTTATGTTTATAAAAAAAAGCAGATATACGATAACAGATAATAACTTTATTTTCTAAAAAAAAATGCTATGAGGATAAAAGTAAACCATCGTTTCTATAATGTTACTCAATATAGCCACCTTCAGCTTCAACAAGTGCTTCTATATGAGATCTAAATCCTCTACATGCTGGAATCAAGTGGTCCTGCTTCATTTTGGACATTACTCTGACTATGGCAGCTTTCAAAGAATCTTTGGTGTTGTGGGCGTGTTCATTGACTTCTCTCTCAACAACGCTCCACATGCAATAGTCGAATGGATTGAGATCTGGGGAATTAGGAGGCCAAATGTTAGGGGTTATGTGATCATGAAAATTTTCAACCATCCATTCCTGTGTTACTAGAGCCACGTGTGATAGTGCAGAGTCTTACTGAAACACATATGGTCTTCCATTGTATACATTGTCTATCCAGGGTTTAACAATTATTTTCGGGACCTTAATGTAGGCGGCAGAGTTAACTCTAAGGCCTTATGGAAAGAAGTAAAGAGGTATCATATGTCCTTCATTGCTGACAATCTTAAAAACCATGAAAGTTGCAGGAAATTTTGCATGCATAACACTTGGAACTTTAGAAGGGTCTGCACATAACCATCTGTCATTTATTCAGTTAACATTTTGGTCTTGGTTGAAGTTTTTCTCGTTTGAGAGAAACCAAACCAAATCTTCTTCTGCTGGATATTTCAGTTTGTTTAAAAAGCCTTTTAGATCTGATGTAGTGATTTTCTTTTGCTTTTTCTGACAAATTGATCTTTCCTCATCATATAAGACTTATATCTGATGTCTTTGTGGACAGCATTTCTGACTGTTCCTTCTAACACATGGAGATATTTTGCAATTGACTTTGACTTTCTGGGATTGTAATCAATGGTCTGTTGAACTTGCTGGATAAATTCAGATCTTCTGATGATTTCAGAGCATTCAGAACGCTTTTTATGCTTTGATACTGGTAATACGTTTCCATCTTCAGTCTCTAGCTCCTTGCAAACTTTGTAGATGAACCATTGGGCAACTTTTAAAAATTGAGATATTTCTAAATCGCTATGTTCAGCCTGTATAACCACAATAACAGCATGCCTCTTCATTTCTTGAGTAAGCTGAGGGTCTGCCATTATTTTCTGAAACAAAGATTAGACAGAATTAGTAAAAAATGCAGCAATGACCCGAAAAAGGTATGGCCTCAAATACCTTATGCACCCTGTATATATCTATCTATCTATATAATTATATGTATGTATGTTTATATATGTACATGTGTGTGTGTCGTATTTATGTTTGTTCCCAACCATCACTTGACAACAAGTGTTAGTTTGTTTACTTCTCCATAACTTAGTGGTTTGGTGAAAGAGACTGGTAAAATAAGCACTAGACTTAAAAATTTGTTTGTATCAACCCTTCAAGGTGGTTCTCTACCACCTTGTTGGACCTATTTGGTGTAAGAATGTTGCCTTGCTTTACTCACCTTCAATAAGAAACTACTCAGGTAAATTACCATTAAAGTACACTCTAGCTTTCATGTTGTCATGCAGAGATTGTATCAGCTCTATAAACTTGTTCAGACAACCAAACTTCTGTAACACATTCCCCAGTATTGATGTGTTAACTGAGTCAAATCCCTTGGTAAGATCAATAAAGCAATGATACAAGCTAAGGTACTGCTCGCTACACTTTTCCAGAATTTGTCATGCAGAAAATATCATGTCATTAGTTCTGCTTTGTGCTTTAAAACCACATTGCACTTCTGGAAGATTATTTATCATTGTGGAAAGCAATCTGTTCAACAAAACTCTTGCAATGTTATTGAGGGCAGTGAGATGGCATGAAAATTTCTGCATTCAGATTTCTCACCCATCTTAAAACAGAGATACAAAGATCGTGTCACTTGAGTTTTGAGGTGTTGATGAGTCCCATACATGAGAAATAACCTTGTACATCATACACTTCAGCTTATCTCCCCCACATTTCAGTACCTCTGCCAGTATTCCATCCATGTCTAGTGATTTCCCATTATTCATTCATGCTCCCACTCTTTGACTTCTTCCTGATTTGTGGCTTCATTTAAACATTCCTTTAATGGCAGCTACTCACTGTCATCTAGTACAGATTCATCATTCTCTGTTATCCTGTCCAATAGCTCACTGTAATGTTCCCTCCATCTAATCTGTATTTTATTTGGCTGCTTCAAGATCTTATGACATTTCTGTGATACATGATCCCTATTGATCGGTTTCCTTTTTTCTTTCTTTCCACGATCCCTTTTGATTGAAATTCTACCCCCCACTTTTTTTCCTTCCCAAAAAGAAAAGCTCTATTTTGTATTTTGTCTCCTCTGTGTTCAGCCCTGTGTGGCCAATAAAGAAACATATCCTTAGTCTTAACGGCAGCAAAAAATGACTTTTGTGGACCATAGACTTCTTTCAGAAGTCGATACATTGTCTTAGAATCTCTAGCATCTGATATGTTTTGAAGGGCTTGAGCTTTTTCTTCCCCTCAGGCATTCATGATGCCACTCAAACATGTTTGAACTCCACCCTTCATCTTCCTTAATACTGCCACTGCTTTATCCTTATCGATTGAGGATAAATTTGGAAGAAGTATCCTTTCAAGTAGTATTGGTTTTTCCTCCAGCAGGTTGAAAAGCTCCATATCATTCTCGTCTAACCTGTCTTGATACTCCCATTTTCTAATGCCCAGAGTTTCCTTTGACGTGTTTTGTCTTTTCCTTGAAATCCTCCCACATACTAACTTGGTTTAAATGTCCAAGGTCATCAATGACTGATATCAACAAATTTTGAGTTTCTTTTGAATGGTGTTTTCCCACATCAAGCATTTTGCATGTAACTGCTTTGTGCTGAAACTTAGGGAGTATCTTAAGCCCAAGCTGGGTTCTGGCTGCTTGATGACCAGTCCAGCATTCAGCAACCCTTATAACTTTCACTGGTTTCATATCCTGCAGATCATGCTTTCTAGTGATAACAATGTCAATCACATGTAAGTGCTTTAATCATGGGTATTTTTTTGATGAAAAGAAAGTGTTGCTGATAGTCATGTCATATTCATTGCATAACTGTGGGAGATGTAGTCCATTGCTGTTGGTTTTACCAAGGCCATATTTTCCCAGGCAACACCAAATATTATGTTCATCTCCTACTCTAGTATTATAGTCTTTCATTAGAAATATTTTGTCATGAGTACCAAATAACAACTTTCTCAGATCAACACAGAACAGTAATAGAGTAATCTTTCTCAGAATGTATCATTGTGGAAGCATGTGTTGTTGGCACTCCGTCGCTTACGACGTTGAGGGTTCCAGTTGATCCGATCAACAGAACAGCCTGCTCGTGAAATTAACGTGCAAGTGACTCTGAGCACTCCACAGACACGTGTACCCTCAATGTAGTTCTTGGGGATATTTGGCGTGACACAGTGTGACAAGGCTGACCCTTTGAATTACAGACACAACAGAAACAGGAAGTAAGAGTGAGAGAAAGTTG
>NC_068991.1:60809924-60811426 GCF_001194135.2 Octopus bimaculoides
ATTACAGACACAACAGAAACAGGAAGTAAGAGTGAGAGAAAGTTGTGGTGAAAGAGTACAGCAGGGTTCACCACCATCCCCTGCCGGAGTCTCGTGGCGCTTTGGGTGTTTTCGCTCAATAAACACTAACAACGCCTGGTCTGGGAATCGAAACCACGATCTTATGACCGTGAGTCTGCTACCCTAACCACTGGGCCATTGCGCCTCCACTTGTGGGAGCATATACACTGACAATCTGGTGTGTCTTCCTTTATCCAATGATAGTTAAATGCTTATTATTTTATCTAAATGCAGTTCTTTGAGCTTCTCAACTAATTTGGTCATTACAGAAAATCATACACCATTCTTTCTGTTTTCTCTCTGCTTTTTCTTTCCAAAGGAACGTATAACCTGCTTAGTCTGTATCCCTTTATTATTTCTAAAGGGTTAAATCTAAAAAGAAATGGAAATTAATTGAGTTACTAACTACAAGTGATTTTATATTTTATCTTTTACTTGTTTCGGTCATTAGACTGTGGCTATGTTGTGGTACCACCTTGAAGAATTTTCATTCTTTCATTCTGTTTTGCTGAATCACTAAGTTACCAGGACGTAAACATACCAACACCTGTTGTCAAGCAGTGGTGGGGGCCAAGCACAGGCACAAAGACACACACACACACACAACAGACTTCTTTCAGTTTCCATCTACCGAATCCACTCACAAGGCTTTGGTCAGCCTGCCTGAAGCTATAGTGCAAAACATTACTCAAGGTGCCATGCAGTGGGACTGAATCTGGAACCATGTGGTCAAAAAGCAAGCTTCTTACAACACTGCCATTCCTGTGACTGCTTGTATACATTTTTGGATGTTCTGTGTATTTATATGGATAAGTATAAATTAGCTGTGAGCAGATTTGCACACAGTTTCTTCTATTTTCGATTTAACTGTTCCATACTGATTGGCTGAGACTTTTGTTTGGTTCTTGTTGCAATACAATAGGTTTTTTTCTCTCTCTTCCTCTAACAGTGGCAGGAGTCTAGATGCATTTTGTTTCAATCCACATTTGATGCCTTATTTGTCCCAACTATTTTGATAGCAATGCCGTACATGCTTCTCTTAGGGGATTTTTGGTTTCATTGACAGAAGATGAATCTCTCTCTTTCACACACACACACACACACATACAGAGAATATGTTTGTATTTATTTATATATATATATATATATATATATACACACATACACACACACATAAATATATATATATATATATGTACATGTGCCTACACACACAACAATACATACATACAAACAAACATACATAAATATATATATATGTGTGTATCTATACATATATATAGATATACACATACATACACACATACACACACATACACACACACATATATATATGCATATATGTATAATTATATACATACATATATTTACATATATAAAATTATATACACACACACACACAAACACACATATATATATATTTACACACACACAGAGAAGCA
>NC_068991.1:60812081-60813398 GCF_001194135.2 Octopus bimaculoides
TATATATATATATATATATATATATATATACATACATGTATATATATACAAAGTCATATTATTACTGTTATTTACAGTAATAATAAGGTGGCTAGCAAGTTCAGGCATAATATAATTTTTATGGTAGTTTTTGGAGCAACAGCTCTGGTTTTAGCAAGCGATATTATATACCCTACCTTATCTTAAATTTATATATATATATATATATATATATGTATATGTATGTGGGTTAAAGACTTGATATTGTAATATTGTAAGGTCCTGATATGTTCATGTCTTTTTTCTGGATGTTTGCAATATCAGGACTTTAATCCACATATATGTATGTATGTATGTATGTATGTATGTATGTATGTATGTATGTATGTATGTATGTATGTATGCATGTATGCATGTATGTATGTATGTATGTATGTATGTGTGTGTGTATGTATAGGTGTGTATATTATATATTTATACACACATGCACACATACACATATGTATTTATAGTATGGTACACAGTTGGAGATTATATACAATAGAACAATTGTTGCTTTTTTTTTTTAATTATATGAGGAAGTTATTTTTAAGATGAATTTGTTGGTATAATAAAATTTTAGAAGATTTCAGTTCTTAGTAAGTCTTTATATATGAGAGTGCTTGTATATGTGTGTGTGTGTGGGGGGGGGAGGAGGTGAAATGCATGTATGTATTTCTTTGCATATGTACAGTATATATATATATATATGTGTATGTGAGTGAGTATTCATATACATATGTACATATACTCTTTTACTCTTTTACTTGTTTCAGTGATTTGACTGTGGCCATGCTGGAGCACTGCCTTTAGTCGAGCAAATCGACCCTAACTTATTCTTTGTAAGTCTGGTACTTATTCTATAAGTTTCTTTTGCCGAACCACTAAGTGACGGGGACATAAACACACCAACATTGGTTGTCAAGTGATGTTGGGGGGACAAACACAAACACACACACGTACACACACACATATATATATATATACATATATACGACGGGCTTCTTTCAGTTTCTGTCTACCAAATCCACTCACAAGGCTTTGGTCGGCCCGAGGCTATAGTTGAAGACACTTGCCCAAGATGCCACGCAGTGGGACTGAACCCAGAATCATGTGGTTGGTAAGCAATATATATATATATATAAAGGCAGTGCTCCAGCATGTCCACAATCAAATCACTGAAACAAGTAAAAGAGTAAAAGAGTATATGTACATATGTATATGAATACTCACTCACATACACACACATATATATATATATATATACTGTACATATACAAAGAAATACATACATGCATT
>NC_068991.1:60814656-60822495 GCF_001194135.2 Octopus bimaculoides
ATATATATATATATATATATAGGTATATATATATAATATATGCATGTATATACATGTACATATTTATATATATACATACATGCATAAACACACCATACACGCACGTGTGCATGCACACACACACACACACATGCACGCACACGCTCGCACAAACACACATACATGTAATGCCTAATATATATATTAGAAACGTGTGGGGTTCACAACATAATTTATCTATTTAATCTCTCGCTTAAGGTGATACACACCCCAACAGGGCCGCAGGATCACTTGCATAAAACAGAAACAAAGAAACAAAAAGATCAAGAAAATAACATAACATTAAAGAGAAAAAAATAAACCATAGGTGCAAACATTCTCATATGTTTCTCACAATACCAAGCTTAGAAAAGAAGAGAAATAATGTTGGGTAGAAAAGCTGGAATATAGCCAAAAGCAGCAATCTAGAATATAATGGGTTTAGAGAAGTAAGTGTGATGGCCTCTAGAACTTAACAGAAAGCTAACCAGTTTAATTAACTGAATTCCGACACCCATTTTCCTTCTGAATTTTCATTTTTTCTTTTGAGTGTTTTTTTGTTTTTCGGTGGGGGGATTGGTGGGGGGATTGGGTGGGGAGATTGGTTTAAGTCTTAGCATAAGATATTGTTTAACATTTAAACTGTGTATTATAACTGTGTACTTAACCTGTGTATAATGAGTATTAAAATGGAACACATAAATTGATGAATGAAAATGTATACGTAACTTCAATATAACGCTTTCAAATTTTAGCACATGACAGCAACTTTAGAGAAGAGGTTAAGTTGATTACATAAACCCAAGTGCTCAACTTGTACTTATTTTATCGACCCCCAAAAGGATGAAAGACAAAGTTAACCACAGTAGCAATTGAACTCAGAACATGATGCACCAGAAGAAAAATTGCTAAGCATTTAGTCTGACATGTTAACAATCCACTCAGCCTGCCACCTTATTTAATTGATATTGAAGCTGAGTATTACAAATTGCATATCTAAATTGAATATATAAGCACAGGAGTGGCTGTGTGGTAAGTAGCTTGCTTACCAACTACATGGTTTCGGGTTCATTCCCACTGCGTGGTACCTTGGGCAAGTGTCTTCTACTATAGCCTTGGGCCAACCAAAGCCTTATGAGTGGATTTGGTAAACGGAAACTGAAAGAAGCCTGTCATATATATATATCTGAATGAGGTTTGTAACCTTCAATTGTGCTTCTGTTAAAAAAAAATATATATATATATATATATATAGATATCTGTGTGTGTGTGTGTATGTATATGTGTATATGTTTGCGTGTCTGTGTTTGTGCCCCACCATCGCTTGACAACCGATGGTGGTGTGCTTACATCCCCGTAACTTAGCGGTTCGGCAAAAGAGACTGATAGAATAAGTACTAGGCTTCCAAAGAATAAGTCCTGGGGGCGATTTGCTTGACTAAAGGCGGTGCTCCAGCATGGCCACAGTCAAATGACTGAAACAAGTAAAAGAGTAAAGAGTAAAGCGAGAGTAACGTGTAAACTAATTTTATTCAATATTGTAAACCAAAAATATATTCAAATCTTGTGTTATAAACAGCTCTATTATGGGAACATTATCAAAATTACTTATTTAATGTATGTGTGTTGTTAAAATGCTACTAAGCTGCAGTATTTCATCTAAAGGATATGAAAAGTGTTAAAATACCCAGCGTACTTCTAAGTTAGGTGAAACAAAATTGACCCAGAATTGAATGAAAGCAACAGATGTTGATATTTTGTAGTTATTTCTGTTCATCAGTGACACATACTCCTTCGTTTACAAAAAGGGGTCACAACAGCCAACGAGAAAAATGAATACAAATAACAAATAACATAAATTCTATTTACTGACGTGCAAATGTGTCTCACAAATAAAACAAAATTCAAACTTTGCATAAAAAGCAACTCAGTGATGTAAAGACTATCAGTATCATCACCATCATCATCATCATCATCGTCGTCGTCGTTGTCATCATCATCATCATCGCCGTCGTCGTCATCATCATCGTCATCATCATCATCCGCATCATCATCATCATCACCATCATCATCCTCCTCCTCATCATCATCGCCATAGTCATCATCATCGTCGTCATCATCATCGTCATCAACATCATCTGCATCATCATCATCATCATCATCATCGCCGTTGTCGTCATCATCGTCGTCATCATCGTTGTCATCATCATCCTCATCATCCTCATCATCATCATCATCATTTAATGTCCATTTTCCATGCTGGTATGGGTTGGACAATTTGACAAGAGCTGGCATGTCAGTAAGCTGCTGCACTGGGCTTTAATTTTGTTTTGGCATGGTTTCAAAGCTGGATGCCCTTCTTAACGCCAAACAGCTTACAGAGTATACTGAGTACTTTTTATGACACCGGCATCAGTACCTTTTACGTGGTACCAGCTTGGGTGCTTTTTACATGACACCATCACATACTTAATGTATGCATGTTGTTAGACACTTGTAACTGCAGTAGTTTGTCAAAGGGGAACCCCTTTAAAAGACATGCAACTTCTGAGCTAGGCAAATTCAATTGAAGTTATAACTCTAATGAGCAGAAATGTCATTAGCGCTAATGAGAATTCTTGTCAAGGAAGTCTACACCAACATACCATAATGACAAGTTGAGCCTGTGAGACAATTTCTATGTTTTTCTGCTTACTTATAGAAATAACTGTCAAATCTCCCTCAAATAAAAAAAAAAAGGATACATTGGATAATGACTATAATAGCTATGTCTGGAATGTGTAGGCGCAATGGCCTAGTGGTTAGGGCAGCGTACTCGCGGTTTTGATTCCCAGACCGGGCGTTGTGAGTGTTTATTGAGCGAAAATACCTAAAGCTCCACGAGGCTCCGGCAGGGTATGGTGGCGAACCCTGCTGTACGCTTCCACCACAACTTTCTCTCACTCTTACTTCCTGTTTCTGTTGTGCCTGTAATTCAAAGGGGTTAGCCTTGTCACACTTAGTCACGCTGAATATTCCAGAGAACTACTTTGAGGGTACACGTGTCTGTGGAGTGCTCAGCCACTTGCATGTTAATTTCACGAACAGGCTGTTCCGTTGATTGGATCAACTGGAACCCTCGATGTCGTAAGCGACGGAGTGCCAACAACAACAATGTATGTCTGAAATGATGAGATGGTCAAGGCTGGAATACCTTTGTTAAGAAATTAACTCTTTAGCATTCAGACTACTCTGTCAAATGTCTAATTAAATTCTAACTGGCATTCCACCAGTTATGACAATAAGGGTTCCAGTTGATCTAATCAACAGAGCAGCCAGTTCATGAAATTAATGTGTGAGTGACTGAGCACTCCATAGACACACATACGTACCCTTTAATGTGGTTCCCAGGGAAATTCAGTGACACACAGAATGTGACAAGGCTGGCCATTTGAAATACAGGTACTACTTGTCTTTGCCAGCTGAGTGCACTGGAGCTACATGAAATAAAGTGTCTTGCTCAAGGACTCAATGTGCTCCAGGAATCGAACTCTTGATCTTATGACCATACGCCAAATACCCTAACCACTGAACCATTCACATTGTTTTGAATTAATCACACATTATTTTGTAGCCCGGGGATTTTGATGATGTGGTCAGTGATATTTAGAATGACATTGCTGAGTAGGTGTGAGAGGTTGGATCTGGCCAGTCTGAACATAAAACAGGTAAAATACTTTAACCAGTTTAAATGCTAAAGGGTTGCTTTGCCAGTGCTGGTTTGGCGCTACTTCCACAAAAACCTTCCAGCTCACTTACTCACTTCTCCTATATTGTGACCACCTCCACCAAGCCCTTACTGTTCAGCTGACCATAAATTTTTTCCTAGTATTATAACAAGGTACAGCTAGCCATTACTTGTGAGTGAGTATAGCTTGGTAGCACATGCCATACTTTGCTAGTTGTTTGAGGTGCTTGTGTAGTCTTGAGCAGACACAGAAGTCATGAGCAGGCACAGACATTTTCACAGGCCCCTCACAGGTCCCTCACAGGCCCCCTCCAAGCACTCACCTATGATCCAGGGGAATACCTAAGAAGGAGAGAGAACTGCACCAGCACCCCAGCTGATGCTCATTGCTAAAGAAATAATGTACTTAGAGCAGTGACAAAAATGAAGTCCCATGCTCAAGGACACAACGTATCACCCAGTCCAAGAATTGAAACCTCATGCTCTTTTGGTCATGATTTCAACATCTTAACCACTAGGCTACAATACTTACACTAATCCAACAAAGTGAAATTAATTACCTCTGCACCTCACCCACCCCAACTTCAACAGCAGCAGCAGTGAACTATAAGACTTGTGTCTAATTAAAAAGGAATCGCTATTGTCTCCCAGGTGTTTGTTCCGTGTTGTCTGAAACACCTCGGCTTTAGCAAGAAAGTATACTTAATTAACGAAGATTTAATGACGTCCTAATTTCGCAGACAGCAAAAACACCAACAAAAATTTTCAGATTTAATAATTTTCAAACTTTTGGCATTTCAGTTGTGCTATTGTTGCATTTAGCAGCAGCAGCAGCAATAGTGGTGGTGGCAGTGGTGGAAACAGCAGCAGCAGGAATAGTAGTAGTAGTAATAGTAGTAGTATTAGTGGTGGTGGTAGTAGTAGTAGTAGTAGGTGTGCTGGTCATGAAGTAGGTGTGATAATCATTAATTTCTATAGTGATGTGATTACGGCGTGAGAGTGGTCGTCATGGTAAAGGTTGCAGTATGGTGGTACGGTAATAATTGTGTGACAGTGGCGGTGAGGCGGGAGAGTAATTGCGGTAGTGGTGGTGATGGTGGTCGTGGTGATGGTGGTCATGGTGACAGTGGTGGTGGAGGTGGTTGTGCACTGGTTGTGGCAGTAGTGGTGATGATATTAGTAATAGTAGTGGTGGTGTATGGCGTGATAGTGATGTAGTAGTAGTAGTGTGATAGTGATGTGATGGTCGCAATGATATGACAGTAATAGCGTGATAGCGGTGATGGTGGTGGTGGTGGGAGTAGTGTAATAGTAATAATAGTGGGTTCACGGTGGTGGTTGTGAGAGTATTGTGATGATGGCAGAGGTTAGGGTGGTAGTGCGAAAGTAATAGTCTAGTAGTAATTCTGGCGGTGGTGGTGGTGGTGGTGGCAGTGGTGGTGATGGTGGTGGTGGTGATGGTGGTGGTCGCGATGGTGGTGGAAAGCAAACATATACACACAGACACACACACACACACACACACAGACATACACACATACATACATACACATACACGCGCGCGCGCACACACACACACACACAAATGTGTGTGTATATATGACAGGCTTCTTTCAGTTTCCATATACCAAATCCACACTCAAGGTTTTGGTCAACCTGAAACTATAGTAGAAGACACTTGCCCAAGGTGTTATGCAGTGGGACTGAACCTGGAACCATATGGCTGAGAAGCAAACTTCTTACCACACTATCTTCGTGAATTTTAGAGATATCACTTGTAGTTACCTTTAATATATGTACAGGTGTGGAAGGTAGGCTAATAGAAAGGGAATTAATAGCATTCATTGTTACATAAATAGTTATATATGTGAAGATGGATGGCTCAGTGGTTAGAGTGTCAAGCTCACAATCATGTGGTTGTGAGTTCTATTCCCAGGCTGGGCTGTGTTATATTCTTGAGCAAGACACTTTATTTCACGTTGCTCCAGTTCACTCAGCTGTAGAAATGAGTTGTAATATCACTGGTGCCAAGCTGCATCAACCTTTGTCTTTCCCTTGGATAACATTGGTGGTATGGAGAGGGGAGGCTGATATGCATGGGCGACTGCTGGTCTTCCATAAACAACCTTGCCTGGACTTGTGCCTTGGAGGGGAACTTTCTAGGGGAACTTGGAGGGGATCTTTCTAGGTGCAATCCCATGGTCATTCATGACCAAAGAAAGTCTTTTTACTTAAGTTTTACAAGAAATATTTACTTCTATTTTACTATTTAAATAGGTGTATTATTTAATCTTAGTTTATTCTTGGTAATAGTTTACTAATTATTTAAAAGCAGTGAGCTGGAAGAATCGTTAACACATCGGGCAAAATGCTTAGCAGCATTTTGTCATGTTTGTATGTTCTGGGTTCAAATTCTGTCAAGGTCAACTTTACCTTTCATCCTTTCAAGGTTAATAGAATAAATACCAGCTAAACATTCGGGTTGATGTAATCAGATTATATTCATTGCATAACTGCAGGAAAATCAGTGCATTGCACATGGTTTTACCAAGACCATGTTTTCCCAGGCAACACTCCCCTGAACTTGCTGGCCTTGTGCCAAAATTTGAAACCAATAACTTACTATCTACCATATTTTAATGTGTATAAGGAACCCTTGTGTATCAGGAACCTCCATATTTCTTGGACTTAAAATTTACAATAAAGGTTTTGTAAGGGATTATTAAACTATCCATGTATAAGAAACTCCCATATTTTTAAACTTAATTTTAGACAAAAATGGGTTCTTATACACGTTAAAATACGCTAATTGCATTATATTTTTGTAGTATCATGATTATCATAATGATTATTATAATCCTTATTCACTTCTTGTTTTAGGTTTATTACTTGTCCTCCCTTTATTTAAATTATCTGCGTTCTGTTTGTTTTAGCAGTGCTAAGGAAAAAAGGTAGTGTTATTTTCATTGTCAGCCTGTAATTTGTTTGTTATATGTGCTTTGTTTATGTGCTTGCATTCAGGCATAGAGACTATTTTCTCATAAGATCTACTCTGTTTAAGAGTTTCGTTGTTATAGTTAGCATTATCATAGAAAATCTGGTTGTTTACTGACTGTTTAGAACTCAAATTAGAGTTCGTCCTAGAAGAAAGTAGCTGGTTTGTAACAAATAAACAAAACTCCATCAATGGAATTTGGATAACATCAATGATAAGTGATGTTGAACTTTAGAAAATTCTTGCATATTTTAATGTTACATTGACAAACTGTATTTATAAAATATATGTTTCCTGATGTTTTCTTTTGCCTGAAAATCCAAGCGTTTCCAGATTTGTCTCTTTAACATCTATTTAACATAACCAAATGAACCAATAATTATTGGTATAAATGTAAATTTATGATGTGGGCAGAGAAGGTGCAGGTTTCAAAGCAGTTGTTTTTTATCTTTTACTTGTTTCAGACCATGCTGGGGCACTACCTTGAAGAATTTTTAGGCAAATGAAATGGCCCCAGTACTTTTGTATTTTTTAAGCCTGGTTCCATTAGTCTTTTTTGCTGAACTGCTAAGTAAAAGGGATGTAAACACACCAGCACTGGTTGTCAAGTGGTGGTGGGGTCAAACACAGACACAAAGACAAACACACATTGATATGGAGTGGCTGTGTGGTAAGTAGCTAGCTTACCAACCACATGGTTCCGGGTTCAGTCCAACTGCGTGGCACCTTGGGCAAGTGTCTTCTACTATAGCCTCGGGTCGACCAAAGCCTTGTGAGTGGATTTGGTAGACGGAAACTGAAAGAAGACCGTCGTATATATGTATATATATATATATATGTATTTGTGTTTGTGTTTGTGTGTCTGTGTTTGTCCCCTTAGCATTGCTTGACAACCGATGCTGGTGTGTTTATGTCCCCGTCACTTAGCGGTTCGGCAAAAGAGACCGATAGAATAAGTACTAGGCTTACAAAGAATAAGTCCTGGGGTCGATTTGCTTGACTAAAGGCGGTGCTCCAGCATGGCTGCAGTCAAATGACTGAAACAAAAGAGTAATAAAAGAGTAAAGAGTAAAAGAGTATACATACACACACACACACA
>NC_068991.1:60824326-60827399 GCF_001194135.2 Octopus bimaculoides
TATATATATATATATATATATATATGTATGTGTGTATGTGTGTGTGTGTGTAACAAGCTTTTTTAGTTTCCACCTACCAGATCCACTCACGAGCCACAAAGATTTGGTTGGTCCACAGATATAGTGAAAGGCACTTGGCCAAGGTGCCACTCAGTGGGACTGAACTTGAAACCACGTGGTCAGGAAGCATTCTCCTTAACCACATAGCCACACCTACACCTATTGATCATAGAAAGAATAAAAAGAAAAGAACAAAATCAAAGTCTCTACCTTGGCAGGATTCAAACTCAGAACGTAAGGTGATGCAACTAAAACAACTGGAACATCTTTAGTTTGGCACTTCACCAGGATGCAGCACATCACCAGGATGCAGCAGATCACCAGGGTTTGTATCTTTCTGTGAATTGTAAAACTAATGATAAACAGACATCTTTAAATTTTTCAGAAGGAATATTTGTTTGGGTTGTAGTAGATCTTGTTGTTATTATTGCTGTGAGTGTTTTGGGGAACTCTGTGTCATGGCTGTCATTATCGTGAGCCTTGTAGCTTTTGGGGAGTGATGAGGGTTTTGTGATTGCATTGACAGTTGTAGAGGTGGTTGTTGTAATTGTTGTTGATGTTGTTGTTGTTGTTGTTGTTGCTTCTATGTGCTTCTTTTATTATTTTTATTCTCTTTAATCTGCTAAATTGCGAAGGAAACATTGGGATACCAAGATGTGTATATGATATATGTGATATCAATGATATGGAAATTAGTGATGTGTGTAAGATATATGTTTATATATGATAGATTTTTCATTGCAAAATATCCATGAAGATAAAGATATAATAAAAACAAACAAACAAACAATCAGATGTGGAAAGATTAATAGACTAAAGTGATAGAAAACCAAAGATACCGTGTGAATATAAGTGTATCTGAATATGTTTGTATGTATATTATTATATATATGTTTATATAAGTGTATATATTTGAATATGAATACGTGTGTGTATATAAGTATATATACGTTTGTAAATGTGAATATAACTATATACAAATATGTGTGAGTGTATGTGTGTATATAATTGTATACGAATGTGCATGTGTGTGTATATATCTGTGTGTGTGTGTGTGTGTGTTTGTATAAGTGTATATGATTGTATATGAATGTGTATGTTTGTTTATATATCTATATATATTTGTTTATATGTGTATAATTATATATGAATACATGTATATAAATATGTATTTGTATACACATACATATATACATACACATATTCATATACAATCATATACAGATAGTCAAACATATGCACACACACACACACACACACACAGACATATATACATGCATATGTGTGTGTATGCTATTCTATGTGTATATGATTGTATATAGATATGTGTATGTATAAGTATGTGTATACATTTGTATATTATTTTATTTGAATATTTGTATGTGTATATAAGTTTACATAGGTTTGTATATGTTTACATGATTGTATATGAGCATATGTATGTATATATATAAATATATATATACATTTGTATATGTGTTTATGATAGTGTATAAATATGCATTATATATATAAGTGTATGTAAAATTGTGGTTTCAATTCCTGGACTGGGCAATGCGTTGTGCTCTTGATCAAAGCATTTCATTTCCCATTGCTCCAAGCAAATATGAGTAAACCTACGATGGACTAGCATCCCGTCCAGGAGAGAAATATATATGCCACAAAGTTTAGGAAAGTGGCCTTACAAGCTAATGGTTTGGAATTGATCTTTGACCCCTTTCGATAGGTGTACAAGGTCTGATCAATAAGTATCCAGACTGTTCCGATAGTAACGAAGCTAAAGCACACAGAAAGAAGCTGCTTGGCACGAATTGATCTTGAACCCTGCTGTGTATGCGCACTAAGTTTTAATGTTCTAGCTCACTTCTGCTGTTTACAGCAGTACTTGGAAGGAAGGGGTGTAGTGTGTGATTGTCACATTGACCATGACAGAAAAAGTTGTCATGGCAATACCTGCTGAGAAGCCAATGCAAAGTTACAGAAAATGTATGAGCTACATACAAGTGGTGTGTATGAGCTGCACACAAGTGTACGAGTGGGTCAGATGTTTCCAAAATGGCCAAAAAAATATTAATATTGACGAATGTTTTTAGAGACCTGCAACCAGCAGAACTGAGAAAAGCATTACAGATGTGCATGCAGCTGTGAGGGGAAATCGTCAGATCACCATCCGTGAGTTATCAGAGGAAGTGCAGGTTAGTTACGGTTCAGTTCAGTCCATTATCACCGAAGATTTGGGTATGAGATACATGTTTGCCAATCTTGTGCTAAAACTGCTTTCAGCTGACCAAAAAGACACTTGGGTTTCAGTTGCACAAGATCTTGATTGTGTTGAGAACAATGAAATCTTTTTGAAAGCTTTGCATAGGCCTCTGAGCGGGTATTGCCAAGCTTTTGGCAAAATTTGTTGCAGATTCTCTACTCAACTTTCTTTGTGATGGCCAATGCGATGATCACACGCTACACACCTTCCTTGCAAGCACTGCTGTAATCAGCAGAAGTGAGCTAGAACGTTAACACTTAGTGTCCATGCACAGCGGAGTTCAAAGTCAATCTGTGTCATGCTGGGGCACCGCCTTGGAGATGTTTTAATCAAATGAATTAACTTCAATACTCATTTTTTTTGTAAGCCGGGTACTTATACTATCATTCTCTCTTACCGAACTGCTATGTTATGGAGACATAAACACACCTCCACAGGTTGTCAAGTGCTGGTGAGTGACAAACACACACACACAACTTTTTTTTTTTTGAGAACAAGAAAGCGTTGTTGATTGAGCTGCATAATAGGAAATTCCTTGGATTACAAAAAAAAAAAAAAGAAAAACGTATTAAGCTACTTCTTCTTGGATTATGAGTTCAAATCTGAATGGACCATTTAATTCTGTATTGTTTCACTTCACCTATTTGATGGAGATGACCACTATATCATCTGGCAATAAATTAAAATAGGCTGATATATTTATTCACAGCAATAATTATAATTCGTCTGTTTTACATCATGAAAGCCTCA
>NC_068991.1:60828559-60830814 GCF_001194135.2 Octopus bimaculoides
GCCATCCGGTTTCACCAGTCCTCAGTCAAATCGTCCAACCCATGCTAGCATGGAAAGCGGACGTTAAACGATGATGATGATGATGATGATATATATATATATATATTAAATATATATTTTTTAACCAAAAAATTTGGTAAAAAATATAGTATCTGTTAACAATCTTAGCAAAAAACTCACAAATCAATTTTGAGCTCTATTTAAAGTTGATATATATATATATATATATATATATATGTCTCTAAATCTATCTACCTGTGTGTGTCTTTATGTATATCTATATGTATATATGTGTGTGTGTATGCATGTATGATCTATATCTATCTATCTCTATATAGATAGATCTATGGTTACAAAGCTCAGGGCTAAAAGCAGAGAGTGAAGGTTTCATATTAGCTGCTCAAGACCAAAGCTTATTAACCCGGAACTACCAAGCCAATGTGATAAAAAATGGAGCTGACCCAAAATGCCAATTCTGTAACCATGAGATTGAAACTATAGACCACCTAATAATAATAATAATAATAGAAGTGCCCCTTTAGTCTGTTATAGCTTTCTCTACATATTTGTGGCTTTGTAAGAATGAGAGAATTTATTATTATTATTATTATTATGTTGTTTTTTTCTTCTTTCTTCAAATTTTCTTCCATTTCTCGCTGAGTGTTTTCCATACACCTAGGGAAGAGAAGCTCATTGTATGCATTCCCAGTTTACACACGCAAATTCAGAGGTAAAATGTCATGCTAAGCATAAACAGTCAAAATGTTGAAATCCCAAAATTATGAAAGAATGCTTAATTCAAAATATTGTGAATAAATAAATATTACATTTGAGAGAGTAATCTGAATGCTAAATGGTTAATCATTTAACTTATCCATGCTCCAAAATACGAATTCATGCTCTGTGCCAATAATCCTTTCTATAATAAGCACAAGGCCTGAAATTTTAGAGGGAGAGGTGGGGGCTAGTTGATTACATTGATGCCAGTGTTTAACTGGTACCTGTGTCATCGACCCTGAAAGATTTAGAGGCAAAGTCAATCTCGGTAGAACTTCAACTAACAGCATAAAGTTGGATGAAGTGCTGCTAAGCATTTTGTCTAGAATGCTAATGGCTCTGCCAACTCACCAGGCCAATAATGGAAGCATTGAACCAAATTCGATGACTGGCACCTGTACCAGTTGAGCACTAAGAGCACCATCTGAGCGTGATCATTGCCAGAGCAGCTGTCTGGCTCCCATGCCAGTGGCATGTAAATAGCACCATTTGAGCGTGATCATTACCAGCGTCGCCTTACTTGCATGTGAAAAAACATTCGAGCGAGGTTGTTGCCATTGCCACTGGACTGGCTCCTGTGCAGGTGGCACGTAAAAAACACCATTTTGAGCATGGCTGTTGCCAGTACCGCCTGACTGGCCCTCATGCCGGTGGAACGTAAAAGCACCCACTACACTTTCGGAGTGGTTGGTGTTAGGAAGAGCATCCAGCTGTAGAAACTCTGCCAGATCAGATTGGAGCCTGGTGTAGCCATCTGGTTCATCAGTCCTCAGTCAAATCGTCCAGCCCATGCTACTAGCATGGAAGGCGGACGTTAAACGATGATGATGATGATGAAGTATAATGGCTGTGAGATTGAATAATACAGGAATAGCCATCTATGCATCATACTTAATGTATACACATTGTCAATGGGTCAGTTACTTTGGTATTGATCCTGAGATCTTGCAGATGTGCTTTTATGGATGATAAAGAGAATCAAACCCATACAGGTGTTGATTGCCAAAAGAATAGAATGCAAAGCTGACCCCATCAAGACTTAAAACCAGAACATAGAGAACTAGAATCTTAATTCCAAACCAGTCTAGCTGATGTCTCTAGTGACTCTGTCAATCGGATACTTATAAATACATGTGTGTGTGTGTGTGTGTGTGCATGTGTGTGTTTGTGCATGCGTACATATGCGTGCATGCATACACATGTGTGTGTGTGTTTGTATTTTATTTAATCAGCAGAAATTACAGTTTTGCGTATTGGCACTCATCAAACTTATCGAACTTTGATAAGCGCTAATGCACGAAGCTATCAGCCCTTAAGTCACTACGTAACTTTTGCTGATTGAATAAAATATTTATGTATATATATTCAGTGATATTTTATATTCTTTTTTCTCTTTTGTATTATCTTACACACATATACATGCAAGCATATATATATATATATATATATATATATATATATATATATATATATATATA
>NC_068991.1:60831054-60834073 GCF_001194135.2 Octopus bimaculoides
ATATATATATATATATATATATATATATATATATATACACACACATATATTTATGTGTATAAATGTGTCAGTGTGCGTGTGTGTACATGTGCATGTGTGTGTGTGTGTGTGTGTGTGTGTGTGTGTGCGTGTGAGTGTGTGTGAAAACCTGCTGCCTGCGGACAGTTGGACAATACACTGATTGATATAAATTGTAAATAAAGGTTAAGTGTTTGATCAATATTGACTAGTGTATTGATGAGTACCATAAATCAAGATGTAAAAATCTCCAGTTGAAGACAGTTCAAGACAGTTCAGTGTATTTCCGTCAGCAATGACCAAGATAAAATAAAATGCGAGAACAGCAGAACAACAATAACAAATGTATAAAAGGCGAAACCGGTGTCGATCACTGTATTAATATTGTCATCTGACACCTTTTGCACTCAATGTCTTCTTCATTGCTTTAATTACAATAAAACCTTCCACAGTTAAATAAAGTCCCTGGAGGAGAATTAACAGATGTTATAATCAGAAAAGTGCTTCCGTGGACAGAATCTAACAATGTATTCTTTTGGTTTATGCTGTCAGTGAAAATAAAAGTAATGATTATTAATGCTATTTTAACACCAGCTAAGCTTTGATCCATCAGATCAATGGTTTAATCTCTTCCAATCATGACCATTTTTCTGACATCTATGTTTTTAAACAGTAGATTTAGTGATGTGAGGAGATTAGGTTGCTATTTCTAACAGGTTGAGCAATTACTTTGTGGCTTCCTCGTTGGATAATAAATAACAATGATTTCTAACATTGGCACAAATTCGTCTTACTGATAAAGTTAACCCCACTATATGACTGGTATGTATTTTGTTGACTCTGGATATAGTAAAAGCAAGGAGAGCCTCAAAAAGATTTAAACTGGAAACTAATAACAACAACAAAAACAATAACAATAATAATAATAATAATAATAATAATAATAATAATAATAATAATAATAATAATAATAATAATAATAGGGCTATAGCAAATATTCTGCTCAATACCACAGATTTGTTTGACCTTAACTAGTAGTGGCTGACAATATGTGCAACTTTGATCATGAGCAGAAGTAGTGGGGAAACATCATAGCCATGTGTTGAGAGGAATTATTTGGGGTTTGGATAATTCACCTTTGGAAACATGGGTATTTTTTTCAACATCTTTAAACAAACCTTATTCAGAGACCTTTTGAGCAGGATGGGCTACTTGACCTGAAGAAAATTCTAACTGAGCCCCACCTGCAAGGTTATGCGCTGTTTATCTTGATATGAGATCACCATGTCACGCACATATGGTTGTTTTGCATGTGCCTGGTGTACCCTTATCAGACAAGTAATCATGAAGGGTATATTGGGCTTCATATATTTTACCACAGTGTCACTTTGATGGCATGCACTGCTCTCTCACTCAATAATAATAATAATAATAATAATATTAATAATTAGTAATGTCACCTTAGTATGCTGGCTGTGGGCAGCTGACACTTTCCATCATACCCAGCAAAATGAGCTGTGAGCTTTCATTATATAATAATAATAAAAAAAAAAAAAAAAAAAAAAAAAAAAAATAATAATAATAATAATGATAAATTCTCTCATTCTTACAAAGCCACAAATACGTAGAGAAAGCTATAAGAGACTAGAGGGGCACTTCCATGAGTTGAATCTTTTATTTGTAGATGTTCCAGTAGTCCTGATTACATACAAATACTACAAACTTTTCAATACACATAATGTTAAGTTAGCTATTCTTTCCTAGAACACATCATTCTAGCATTGCTTGCAGCACTACAGCATCTTACTTGTAATTACTAAAATTAAGCTTCTTACTACAGAGTGATTCTATCTGTCCAAAGCTGTGATGTACAGAGTTGCACACTACTAGATGGAATAATACAATTACAATAGATGATATAATCATCATTTACATTTCTTTAGTTCTAGAGACAAAGTAAATTCCACTGTTATATTTGGCAAGTTAGACCCCAAAAACTATTTATTTTGAAAGTGAACATATTTTGTCTGTTTTTACATTTATCATCGTTTAACGTCTGCTTTCCATGCTGGCATGGGTTGGACGGTTTGACTGAGGACTAGTGAGCCAGAGGCTGCACAAGGCTCAATCTGATTTGGCAAAGTTTCTACAGCTGGATGCCCTTCCTAACACCAACCATTCTGAGAGTGTAGTGGGTACTTTTACGTGCCACTGACACAAGGGCCAGTCAGGTGGTTCTAGCAACGACCACGCTCAAAAGGTATTTTTATGTGCTACCTGCATGGGAGCTAGTTTGGTGGCACTGGCGAGGTCAACTTTGCTTTTCATCCTTTTAGAAGGGTCAATAAATTGCATACTGGGTTCAATCTAATAGACTAGCCCCCTCCCAAAAAATTTCAGGCCTTGTGCTAGAGTAGAAAAGTATATATTCAGTGCATTTTATCCACTACACATCCGACAGTAGCATTGAACCACCAAACAGAACTAAGCAGTGTCACAACACCAAAACAATGGACGACGAAGAAGATGACAGCAAACATCCTAAGCAGGTAACCCCAAGAAACATGATGGCAGCCAACTGATCCAACAATACCTCATATAAACTTTGAACTATGTTGGTGTAAACATCACTTCTTTGTGTGTTTGTAGTAATGACAACATTTAGTTTGTTAAGGATGAAAATGAATATTTTTGCATTTAAAATTTTCGAATAGATTTTTTTGTGTTCTTTATCTTAACACACTACAAAATAATTAATATTTATAAAATAAGCAATTTACTTTACTACTACTACTACTACTACTACTACTACTACTACTACTACTACTACTACTACCACCACCACAACCACCACCACGACCACTACTACTACTACTACTACTACCACCACCACCACCACGACCACTACTACTACAACTACTACTACTACTACTACTACTACTACTACCACCACCACCACCACAACCACCACCACGACCACTACTACTACAACTACTACTAC
>NC_068991.1:60834968-60842342 GCF_001194135.2 Octopus bimaculoides
TATATATATATATATATATATGTGTGTGTATGTGTGTCTATATGTTTGCGTGTCTGTGTTTGTTCCCCTAACATCGCTTGACAACTGATGGTGGTGTGTTTACGTCCCTGTAACTTAGAGGTTCGGCAAGAGAGACCGATAGAATAAGTACTGGGCATCCAAAGAATAAGTCCTGGGGTCAATTTGCTCGCCTAAAGGCAGTGCTCCAGCATGGCCGCAGTCAAATGACTGAAACAAGTAAAAGAGTAAAGAGTATATATATATATATGTATGTATGTATGCATGTATGTATGTATGTATATACATACGAGGGGTGCTGAAAAGTTCCTGGCTTTGAGTAAAAGAAAATACAGGAGAATCAGCTAATTATGATTTTATTTAATGTATTCATCTCTCAGCTTCACTCATTTATCGCAGCAGTCCTTCAGTTTTTCTAAGTCCTGTAAAAGAATACAGAAGGTTGGGCCTCCAACATGCCTTTTGTGATACCCTTAAAACCAAGAACTTTTCAGTACCCACTTATTTGTGTTTGTGTGTGTGCATGTGTATGTGTCTGTATGTAGGTATGTGTCTTTGTGTCTGTATTTGTCCCAACACTACCATTTGACAACCTGTGTTGGTGTGTTTATGTCCCCATAACTTAGCAGTTCAGCAACAACAGCAACAACAAAAACCAATTATCAAAGCTCATAATGTGTGGAAAGAGACCCTGTGAGACCTCTGACAACAGGCTCTCCACAGAATCAACCAGAGCAAACAAGGCCGAGCACTCAGAATAAGTACCAGGCTTAAAAATAAGTACTGGGGTTGATTCATTCAACTAAAAATTCTTCAAGGCCATGCCCCAGAATGGCCACAGTCTAATGACAGAAACATATATATAAAAAAAAAAAAGAAAAAGAGAGCTGAATCTATTTGTTGCAGGAAGCAAAAAGCCATTCAACCCCACCAAAATTTTGGCTATGCTACTTTCACATCTGCTACAAATTGGCTGCAATGGAGGAAATTTTTCAATTGTTATGTGTACTTTTTGAAGACCATAAAATACAGGTGTTCTTTGCTCTGACTGCAATGTTTTATTTAGATTCAATGTCATTTATAAAGTTGTTTTCTTCCATCGTCAAAACCATTTTGTCAAGTTCTTTTCTGTAATTGGGAATTGGTAATTCTTCATAAAATATTTTGTCACTTAAAGATTCTTCACAAACTGAAATGTACTCATCTTTGTCCATAATTACAATATCACCCCTCCACTTTATCTGTCATTTTAATAACACATCGCTCTGATCATCCAAAACCAAGCAATCAGCCAACTCCAAAGTCCTGATTTTTAAGAATAAAATGGATTTGTATTGACAGGAGATTTCTAGAAACATGCAAATTATTTTGAATGCCATTACATCAAACATGGTTATGGTGAATCCTGATTGAAGGAAATTGCAAGTGACATAGCTAAAATTAACTATAAATGTCAGACTTCCATGCCTAATTATAGCAGTCAAAGCAAAATTTCTGACCAAATTCCATTAGTTATGAACTTGTACCAAAATTTTGCTGGCATTTCGAAAGTGTTGCATGACAGTTATCAACATGTATCACAAAAATATCCTCATTACAAAGAAACGTTTCCTCACCTGCTTATTGTTAGCCTTTAGATGTAGCAAGAATATAAAACAAAAAGTAACAAGTACCTCTAATCATAACCAAAACCTCAAAAGAGTTTTCTGGATGTTGTACTCTTAAAAGCAGAGAGGTAAGCCTTGTTCATTTGGCAAACAGCTTCAATGAAGTCATTTCCATCACAAATTCTAGCAGAAATGCTATGATTTTTACACAAGGTGAGACCTGTAATGATTCCCATTTTGGTGTATGTGGCTGAATGCACCAAACACAACTTGATCTATGTTGACTGCACAACAGAAAAAAATTAAACAAAAGATTTAACAGGCACAGGTATGATGCCAGGTACAAGAACATTACTTGAATGGACCTTGCTGAGCAGTTTACATCAAGCAGCTGTAACTTTGATGAACACCTGAAAGTACATATTCTTAGAAATTGTTTAGACTCCGCTGAACTTTCAGTCCTTAAAACACGTGAAGATAAATATTTCAGTGGGTTTCTAATGTCTGTCACACCCTGGGGGGAAGAACAAAATCATAGAAGATTCCCATCAGATTTATACAAAGCTTTTTGACTTTCTCTCTCTTTCTTTCTTTCTCTCTCTCTCTCTCTCTCTCTCTTTCTTTCTTTCTTTCTTTCTTTCTTTCTTTCTTTCTTTCTTTCTTTCTTTCTTTCTCTTCCTTCCTTCCTTCCTTCCTTCCTTCCTTCTTTCTTTCTTTCTCTTCCTTCCTTCCTTCCTTCCTTCCTTCCTTCCTTCCTTCCTTCCTTCTTCCTTCCTTCCTTCCTTCCTTCCTTCTTTCTTTCTTTCTTTCTTTCTTTCTTTAACTGGTCGTAAACAAACAAAACTTGATGACATCATTTTACTGAGGAAGGCACACATGACAGCCCTGTTGAAATTTTGAAATCTTGCCTTTCAAGTGTATTTTTCATTTTTCCTTATTCCTGTTTTGTTTCGAACCTGAAGGACACAGACATACTGTTGAAATATTGTTCAGTTCAATAAACAAAGTCAACCTGTATCTCATTACATATCACATCAAATCTCTCCTAATTGTGTGTTATAATTGTTTGTTATTATTGTTGTTATTATTGCTATCATCATCATCATTATCGTCATTTTTATTATTGTTGTTACATCAATATCACACCACCACCACCAACACCACCACCACCCCTTTTGTATATATTTGCTGTGGAAACGCATTTCAAAGACATCCACTTAAGTGATTTCCTCATAAATTATTTAATGGCGGAAAAAGTTTTAATTCTTTTTCCTCCTCCCGCATTGACAAAAGGTTTAGGAATATTCAGATACTCAACTCATTAACTGGCATGGAAAAGAGAGTTTGTCCTTCCGCATTTTATTGCATATGTATATATTTCCAAACATCTGTCATGCTTTGTTTATTAATAATTCAATATGGCCAGCTCAGTAGTAATGAGCAGAGGTGCACTAGTTACAATGGTAATAGCAGTGAACATGCTGTTTCCCCTGAATGTTTGTAGATACAGTAAAATGAGTCCCCTGGACATTCATGTCATGAGTCAGGACTCCTAGGACTCGTAGGGCTAGTTACTCAGTTTCCTGTGTGTATAAGTGATTAAGATCACAACATCTCTCTTCCAGCTGATTGGGATGCTAGTCCATTGCAGGGTTACTCATTGCCTGGCTGAGTGCACTGAAGCTGCATGAAATGAAGTGTTTTGCTCAAGAACACAATGTACTGCTCAGTCTAGGAATTGAAACCATGACATTACAATTGCAAGTGCAATACCCTAAATACTAGGCCATGTGCCTTCACATTGTAGACACAGAGCTAGTTACAAAACAGGAAAACAAAAGAAATGACAATTCACTTCCTAAGTGAATTTCATGGCTATTTCTGCAACTGTGCCCTCAACTACTGCTTGTAACTGCGAGGTTAGTAAGAGCAAAAGCAGAGACAAATGAAAGCACACCATTTTCTGTGCAGTTCACATTAAGAATTGAGAAGTTGGATACTAAGATGCAAAGGCACCATTTATTCCAGCTCAAAATCAGCCAGAGACTACAATCTGTATTTCCATCTCATTTGCAGAGGCTGACATGGTGTTGCTGTTGTTTGTTCCTTCTCAAACTATGCTTGGCTCATAAGGGCCGGTTTCCCAGTTTCATTGGCATATAGGTTCTCCACCTGGATGGGATGCTGGTCTGTCTCAGGTGAGCTGCTAGATGCAGGAAGAGAGAATGAGAGAAAGTTGTGGTGAAAGAGTCAGCAGAAGTTTGGCATTACCTTCTTCTGCCAGAGTCGTGTGGAGCTTTAGGTGTTTTGCTCATAAACACACACATCGCCCGGTATGAAATTCGAACCCATGATCCCTCAACTGTGAGTCCACTGCTCTACTCACTAGACCATGTGCCTCCACACAGAGGCTGACATAGCCTTCTGTTTTTCCATGTATGTGTATGTATAAACAAAGTACCAATCAAAACTAAGGCATTGATATAACTGACTGCTCACCTTCCAATTCCAAAGTTACCTATGTTAATAATAATTTTGTAATAATGATAATAATAATAATAATAATAATAATAATAATAATAATAATAATAATAATATTAATAATAATAATAATAATAATAATAATAATAATAATAATAATAATGATAATAATAATGATAATAATAATAATAACAGTAATAACAATAATAACAGGTAGTCATTGAGCTTCGTATATTTGTACCCTGTGTCATTTTGATGGCATGTGCTGCTCTCTCACTCAATAATAATGATCATAATAATAATAATATTAATCCTTACTACAATAAGCACAAGGTCTGAAATTTTGTGGGAGGGAATTAGTTGATTACATCAGCCCCAGTGTTTTACTGGTACTTTTAATTTATCAACCTGGAAGGAATGAAAGGCAAAGTTGACCCCAGTGGAATTTGAACCCTGAATGTAAAGATGGATGAAATGCCACTAGGCACTTTGCCTGGCATGCTAATGATTCTGCCAGCTCACTGCCTTAATAATAATAATAATAATAATAATAATAATGATGATGATGATGATGATGATGATGATGATGATGATGATGATGATGATGATGATGATGATGATGATGATAATAATAATGATAATAATAATAATAATACACACAGATAGAGAAATTAAAGCAAATAGACCAGATATAGTTGTCAAAGATTGTGAAGGAAAAAAATGCTTTCTAATTGATGTATCAATACCAGCAGATGATAACGTTTGTCTAAAAGAAATGGAGAAACTTTCAAAATACAAAGACCTGGAAATAGAGGTAACTTGAATGTGGAATCTAAAAAGAGAAACAATTCCTATCATAGTAGGCGCCTTAGGTATAATAAAAAAAATATTTAGACAAATACATAACAAAAACACCAGGACTTACAAATATATATAACATACAGAAAATTGCACTACTGGGCACTGCACACATCCTATGCAAAACACTTTCAATACAGTAACCATAAGAGCATCACAGCAAACCACAGCACATACCCAAGGCGCACAGAGCTGCGCTCGGTAGTGAAGTGAAAGCATGTTATAAAAATAAAACTACTGAATAATAATAATAATAATGTTTTCAAATTTTGGCACAATTTGAGAAACAAGACCTGAAATTTAGAGGTAGCAGCAGTAGTAGCAGCAGCAGAAGCAGAATCATCATCATCATCATCATCAGTAGTAGTAGTAGTAGTAATAGTAGTAGTAGTATGGTAAGTTGCTTTATTTTATTAATATAGTTTGGCGATGAATTCATCAGAATTGTAATGTCAAATGAAAATGCATTCTATATTTGAAACACAAAGGTTAAAGCCTACCTCATTGAGGTCAACAAAAGAAAAACGAACAAAATAACAGTGGGAATGACGGAATTCTGTCAAGTACTGGGAATGACGGAATTGACTACATACTTCCTTCCAAAAATACATTGTGTAGCTTTACACCAATGTTAGAAATCAATATGGTTTAGATTTCCTCAGAGTGAAGGAAGTATAATTATGGTGGTATAAGTACATGCCATTCCCTAACCTTCTCAGGTGCTAACTGTTGCCCAGGGCTAAGGTATTTCGTCAGTGAAGAGAAAAATCCAAAGCACTATTTATCAATAGGTTAAAATTCAATCAGGAAAAAAAACCTACTACGGTTACTCTTTGTATTTGCTTTATTTATTGGACAGTGGCCATGCTGGGGCATCAGTAAAAAGTGGTCGTAGTTGTGTAGTGGGGTTGATAAAAATGAACCCCGCTGTTTGTTTATCTCTTTCTTCTGTTTATTATTTTCTCTCTACTACTTATTATTTCAATCTCCTTTTTGCAGAACTGCTAAGTTACAGGGGTTGTAAACAAACTTACACCAGTTGCCAAGTAGTGGCAAATAAACAAACACAAGCACACACACAGACAGACACACTAACATATATAATATATACGTTCTATAAATATATTTATACATACATACATACATACATACATATATATATATATATATATGTATGTATATATATGTATGTATATATATATACTAAATAAATTCTCCATTCTTCATTTTCCTTGTTATTGTTTATATATACAATATATATACACACACACACATATATGTATATACATGTATCATATACATTATGTATATAAGTATATATATATTGTATGTACACACACATGTGCACACGCACACAT
Source organism: Octopus bimaculoides (assembly GCF_001194135.2). NCBI lineage: Eukaryota > Metazoa > Mollusca > Cephalopoda > Octopoda > Octopodidae > Octopus > Octopus bimaculoides. The sequence goes on from NC_068991.1 coordinate 60,841,291, forward strand.
AATTCAGAATATTTAATTAGTGCTTAGGCACTATAAAAATATATCCACTGAATTTAAGAGCTTGATTCTTTAATACAGTAAACATTAAACTCCAATATATTATTACTTCAAGGCAATAACCATAAATGAATTAATATAGAGATAAATAGATATCTTTTATCTTTTACTTGCTTCAGTCGTTAGACTGCAGCCATGCTGGAGCACCACCTTGAAGGGTTTTAGTCGAGCTTAGTGATCTCAGTACTTTATTTGTAAGTCTGGTATTTTATTTATTCTATTGGTCACGTTTCCCAAATAACTTTGATTTTCCATTTGATGTTGAAAAGCTATAGGGACATAAACAAACCAGTACCAGTTGTCAAACACCAAGACAAATACACATAGATACATATATACATGCACGCATGAGAGTTTCTTTCATGCCAGCTACTACAGTATAGTTTGTCTAAGCAGAGCATCTACATTAAAGTGGGGGTATATATATGTTCATTGACCAAATTTACTCACAAAACACAAAACTTTGGTCTACCTGGGGGCTGTAGTGGAAGACACTTACCCAAGGTGTCATGCAGTGGCACTGAATCTGAAACCATATGATTGCAAAGTGAACCTTAGGTTGGATTATCATCTGAATTGCTAAATTGTAACAATTCTACTATAGTAGTTTGTCACTAAACCCAAAGAAATTTTATAACTATATCATCCATGTTCACTGTCTATATTGTTTACCCCTTTCCCTTTCCCTACAAAGAAAATGCTAGTGCCCTCTTAAGCTTTGAATCACTAGGTCTGATAAGATGACCCATAAATCAGAAACAAAAAAACAAATAAAATCAGTGACAGTTAAAAATCTGCTTAGAATTATTTACTAGCCTGTATGGTCTGGCTAAGTCAAAATGTTTTTTTTTGTATTCTTCCTTTCTACTTGGAGAGTTTAAATGTAGCTATAAAAATATGTCCTGTTGAAATGAAATTTCAGTAAATTTCTGTATCTTTGTGCAGCTGAGGATTGTTCTGCATTTTACATTTGATGTAATGTTCACATTGCTTAA
>NC_068991.1:60844970-60849344 GCF_001194135.2 Octopus bimaculoides
TGGTATAAAGAAGAGCATCCACTCCATCCAGAAAAATAATAACAACCCATCCAACCCATGCCAACATGAAAAGTGGACATAAAAGGAATCCTACTGCTGCTGCTGTTGCTAGTGATGCTGATGAAGATATAGAGAGATATTCATAGATGCATATTCTTCTATTCTTTTATTCTTTTATTTGTTTCAGTTATTTGACTGTGGCCATGCTGGAGCATCGCCTTTATTCGAACAAATCAACCTCAAGACTTATTCTTTGTAAGCTTAGTACTCATTCTATCTGTCTCTTTTGCCGCACTGCTAAGTTACATGAAAGTAAACATACCAGCATTGGTTGTCAAGCGATGGAGGGGGGACAAACACAGACACACAATAATACATACACACACACAATAATACACACACACACATATATGTACGACAAGCTTCTTTTCAGTTTCAGTCTACCAAACCCACTCACATGGCTTTTGTCGGCCCGAGGCTATAGTAAAAGACATTTGCCCATGGTACCATGCAGTAGGACTGAACCTGTAACCATGTGGTTGGTAAGCAAGCTACTTGGTAAGCAAGTACTGGAGTTGATTTGTTTGACAACAATCCTTCAAGGGGGTGCTCCAGCATGGTCACAGTTGAAAGACTGAAACAAGTAAAAGGGATATATTTTTCTATACTGGATAAAATTAAGTACAGCAGGCATAGCTGTGTGGTAAGAAGCTTGTTTTCCAACCGCATGGTTCTGGGTTCAGTCCAACTGCATAGTACCTTAGGACAGTGTCTTCTCCCATAGCCTCGAGCTGACCAAAGCCTTGTGAGTGGGTTTGGTAGATGGAAACTGAAAGAAGCCCTATATATTCTTTCATTTGTTTCAGTCATTTTACTGCAGCCATGCTAGTGCACGGCCTTTAGTCAAACAAATTGACCCCCTGGACTTATTCTTTGTAAGTCTAGTACTTATTCTATCAGTCCCTTTTGCTGAATCGCTAAGTTAAGATGAAGTAAACACACCAACATCAGTTGTCAAGCGATGGTGGTGGGGACAAACACAGACACACAAACATATACAAATACAAATATACATATATGTGTGTATATATATATGGGAGAATTTACGAAAAAAATAACAACAGACAAGGACAGGTGGTGTAAACAACAAAAGGATGTATTTAGCAATGTGTTGTGTTATTGAGCATGATACTTTATTTTACATTTCTCCAGTTCACTCAGCTGGCAAAAACGAGTAATACCTGTATCTCAAAGGGCCAGCCTTGTTACACTCTGTGTCACACTGAATCTCCCAGAGAACTACCTGAATGGTATGTATCTCTGGAGTGCTCAACCGCTTGAAAGTTAATTTCACAAGCTGGCTGTTCTGTTGATCAGATTAACTAGCACCGTCATCACAATATCCCACAGATAGCCAATTTATATATGGAACTATGGCCAGTCTGCTTTTCATAGAGAACCAGCTAGATTCTAAAACCATTTCTTCCTGACATTGTCACCAAGTATCAATCAAGCCAGTTCCAAGTAAAAAAACAGAAAACAGGGCATTTTCCAAATCAATGCAGTAGTATTGCTACTATTGTAAGATATCACATATTTGTGGAATAAAGGAAATTATGTGTGCCAGGAATAGTGTGAGGCTAATATTCTTGTAATATCATATTTCATATATTTCACATATAAGATAATCCTTTAATTTCTGGTCAGTGTCAATAACCTGGAGAAGGGGTTGGCAATTCTGGTATTGACTTATTGACTTGTCATAGAAAACAACATGAGGTTAGAGTATTTGAACTTTGAATTACATCTCATTAATAGATATAAGGCATTTGATGTACATATACGTATGTACACATTCACACACACACACACACACACAAATGCAGGCATGCATATATATATATATATATATATATATATATATATAGGTACTCACATATTCATACATATATATGTATGTATAAATTTGCACATCAAACATATACATACATAAACACACACATAAATACATAGATATATGAATACATACATGAACATAAATGCATAGATGAATACATACAAACATACGTACATACATACATACATACATACATACATGTATATATATGGACATAGACACATATTTCATGCAAGCATGGAAAAGTGTATCTTAAAATTATAATGTTGATATACATATATATAATATATTATTTACTTCTGTACAATTCTAACCAAATACACATGTGTTGAGGTGGACTGCAAAATTTGATGGGTATATATTTGTGAATATTTGTATGTACTTGCATTTTGTGTGTGCTTTTTTGTAGATGTGTATAAATATTTTCCTTTATTTCGCTCAGTATGTTTTGCTGATGAAGGAAAAGTTATCAAGCTAATCCAGAAATTAATCAATACAAAAGTATCTGAATTTTGTTATGAATTTTTAGTCAGTCTGTTTTCCCGCTTTCAACCTGTGTATATATGTTGAGTGAATATTTACAGTGGTTGGACATATTTGGCATCTATTTTCAGCATATAGGCATGATTGCTTCTGTGCCCTTAAGTATAATTGTACCCAATACAACTATATATCTCTATATATGTATTTTATCAAAAAGGTTTTTTTAGATGCTGGCCACTGACAAAATTCATTAATTTTAATGATTTTATCCTTTAATTATGTTTATAATAAACTATATATATATATCAAAAGGATGTGCCACAACACCACTCTACATACACAAAAACAGCCACACCAACAATCCAACACAATCCCATCACCAGCTACCCCATGGATACCACCATGGTCTTGACACCCGGGCAGCACCACCCAATCTGGTGGCACCAACAGCACCAAAACAAGTGTTGCTTGATACATATATATGCACAAACATACGTGCATGCATGCATACAAATGTTTGAGTATTTATATGTGTGTGTGTGTGTGTGTGTGTGTGTGTATTTGAATAGAATATATATAAGAGGTCAACACAAAAGTATTCAATCTCATGAGAGTCTATTAGTAATAGAATTTATATTTTCTGACCTGTATCTGCTACCATTGGTTTCATATGTACACATGTGTAATTGAAACCAATGGTAGCAGATACAGGTCAGAATATGAATTCTATCACTATCTATCTATCTATCTATATATATATATATATATATATATATATGTGTGTGTGTGTATGTATGTATGTATGTATGTATGTATGTATGTATGGGTGTAGCTAGCCCACTTATATGCACCTTTCCTTCTTTGGACACAAAACCCTGCTTGCGAAGACCTGTTGAGGCAAGTGAAATCGAAATTGAAATTGAATCAAATTCAACGACTGGCACCCATGCCAACCTTCCTTCATTGGATGCTAAACTCAGCTTGCGAAGACCTGTTGGGGCAAGTGAGATCGAAGCTGAACCAAATTCCATGACTGGCACCCATGCCAGTGGAGCACTATCAGCACCATCCGAGTGGGATCAATGCCAGAGCAGCGGTCTCGCTTCTGTTCCGGTGGCACATAAAAAGCACCATTTGAGCGCGATTGTTTCCAGCTTTGCCTTACTGGCACTTGTGCTGGTGGCATGTTAACAAAACATTGGACTGACTCCTGTGCAGGTGGCACGTAAAAAACACCATTTGAGCATGGCCATTGCCTAGTACTTACTCTATCAAGTCTGTTGTCAAGCAATAGTGGTGGGGATAAACACAAACACAAAGACACACACATAAATATATATACATATATATATATATATATATATATATATATATACAGACGACAGGCTTCTTTCAGCTTCCATCTACCAAATCCACACACAAGGCTTTGGTTAGCCCAAGATATAGTAGAAGACACTTGCCCAAAGTGCCATACAGTGAGACTGAACCTGCAACCATGTGGTTGGGAAGCAAGCTTCTTACGACTTAGCCATGCCTGCACCTCCTTGGAACGAAGGCGGGAGAAGTATACAGTGATATACATATGGAAGACACTGGAAGGACTGGTACCAAACTTTGGAATAAAGAGCTATACCAGACCACGAACAGGATGTCACTGTGCTGTCCCCACTGTGCTGACTGCTTCATCTAAGGCAAGGACGATGTACTGCAATAGCTTGGGTTTTAAGGGCCCACAGCTGTTTAACTGTCTGCCGAAGCATCTGAGGAGCCTCCATGGAGTGGATGTAGACGTTTTCAAATTTGAACTTGACCTCTGGCTCACCGAGATCCCGGATGAGCCAATATCTAGGCAAGAAACTCAAAAGAGGGCAGTAACATCGAACTCCATCCTTCACCTAAAGCCGCTCCAACAAAGGTGGAAAGATGATCACAATGGCGGTGCTCCAGCATGGCCACAGCTCATGAGCTGAAACTAGATAAAATGAAAATAAAAT
>NC_068991.1:60849354-60852633 GCF_001194135.2 Octopus bimaculoides
CAAATATATATATATATATATATATATATATATATATATATACACATACTGTATATTATGTGCACGGTGCCCCAGCATGGCCACAGCTCATGAGCTGAAACTAGATAAAATGAAAATAAAATGAAATATATATGTGTGTATGTGTGTGTATATATATATATATATATTATGTGCACATGATATATATATATATATATATATAACAGAGTTATTAGTAAGGGATTATCAATCTGAGCAAAATATCTTATAAGCTCTCATTAGTACACCAGACTAACAATATTGTTTAGATTGGTAAAGAACTCGACATGTTCTTGTTGCAAGATGTGAGGCCATAGTTTATCACCATTCTATATTGCAAATCCATGGTTGCATGTCAGTTATACTGAGTTTTACACAGAGTAATATATAAGACAAGGCATAAATAATGGTCATTACACACTTTTCTTTATTATAGTAAAATAATGGCTTTTTTTATCTTTGTACTATGGTTTAAGAACAATGTCTATTGGAGGATGATGAAAATTTATTGCAATAAAGAAAAATTTACAATGGCTATTATTTATACCTTGTCTTTACACACACACACACATAAATATATATATATATATTTATATGTAAATACACAAATATATATATATATATATGCATACATATATATTTATATATAAATATAAATATATATATATATATATGTATATATATATATATATATATATATATAAATAAATATATATTTACATATATATATTTTATACATAAGAATGTATAAAGATTTATCCACAAGACTTCTTACATGCTAAAAAGGGCAGTTAAACCCAAACTTTGAAAAAAAATAATTCTTAAGGCAACGCTGTTAATGGCACTAGAGTGAATGAAATAAAAAAATAGTTAATCCCATACTTGAGTTTTGCTATTAATAGCAAGCATAGTCACATAGTCCAGCAGTAAATAAATTTAAACTGTGTACTATATGGCCTCAGAAATGGAAAATTTTATTGTGTAAATATGAAGGTTATAAATTAAAATAATTTATTACCAGTGGTTCACATATATTATTCAGTTTAAATCTATTTACTGCTGTACTATGTGTCTATGCTTGCACACTAAATTTGAATCCATAATGTATAAGGATGGAGCTGTCTTGCGCACATTTTTTTGGTATGTATTAAAGCTACATAATTATACATTCTTTAGTGATCCCACTGAAGAGCTACGGATACGAAATTAATTTATTTGGCTATTAATAGCAAAACTTGAGTATGGGATTAATAAATTCTTTATTCTATTCACTTTAGTGCCATTAACAGCGTTGCCTTAAGAATTCTTTTTTTTTTTAGTGGTTTGGGTTTAACTGCCCTTTTTAGCATGTAAGATGTCCTGTCAAGGGTTTTCTCTCAGTGTATAAGTCCTTATACACTCTTATATATAAAAATATGTTATGTTTTATGACTTTTATTACACATGCAAACCACTGGTAATAAATTATTTTTATTTATTACCCTCATATATATGTGTGTGTGTGTGTGTGTGTGTGTGTGTGTGTGTGAGTGTGCATGTGTGTGTGTGAATATTAGCAGCAGATGCAGTATTAATACCAAAATGCAGCAATCTTTATACCCATCTTAATGTGGATGAATTGTTGGAACACTCATTACTATGTTAGTTACACTGAGAGGTCCTCTTGTATAGATGCATACTACTTAAAAGCACATATATACATACATACATACATGCATATATATATATATATATATATATATATATATATATATATATATATATATATATATATATATATATATATGGTTGGCATTAGGAAGGGCATCCAGCTGTAGAAACTGATCAGATTGGAGCCTGGTGTAGCCATCTGGTTTCACCAGTCCTCAGTCAAATCATCCAACCCATGCTAGCGTGGAAAGCAGACGTTAAATGATGATGATTGTAGCAGATGAGAATCATCTGTGATGGCTGCTGGAACCACCAGATCCCATGATTTCAACTTACTGTGCTGCCTCAATGATAGTAGGCCAGTCACTACACACCATGTATATCATCATCATCATCATCATCATTTAATGTCCATTGTCCATGCTGGCATGAGTTGGAAAGTTTGATCAGGGCTGGCAAGCTAAGGGGCTGCACTAGACTCCAGTCTGATTTAGCATGGTTTCTATGACTGGATGCCAACCACTCCAAGAATGTAATGGGTGCTTTTACATGCCACTGGCACAGGTGTCAGTTGCATGACACCAGAATCGATTTCACTTGGCTTGCTGGGTCTATATATATATATATATATATATATATATATCTTTCTCTTTCTCTCTCTCTTGGCTGGGTGACCATGTACCTCCTCTGTAGCAAACTTTCTCTCTCTCTTGGCTGGGTGACCATGTACCTCCTCTGTAGCAAAACAGCTGTTTCTGCCACTCTTTCTCTCTGTCACACTCTAATCTTTCATCATCTGACACAAGGTCACCTTCTCCAATGCTCTCTTTCCTCTCAAAATTCCTTGTCTTACATGCTATTTGGTGACCCTGCTGGTGCTGGTGCCACATAGAAAGTATTCAGTCCACACTGTGAAGTGGTTGGCATTTGGAAGGACATCCAGCTATAAAAACCATCCCAAAACTGACCTCGTCTTTTATAGTCTTCTACCTGGCTGGTTCCTGTCAAACTGTCCAACCCATGCCAGCATGGAAGACGGACATTAAATGATGAAGATGATGATAGGCAAATTTACTGCAGTATTCATCCAGGGATAATATTTTTTATCTCTGTGCTGTGTTTAAAAATAATATATATTGGAGGATGATGAAAATTATTCCAGTAGTGGCAAACGAGGTTTGTTTTATATGCAACAACAGTTGTTTGCTGCAATACTACAACTTAGTAATGCTCAGATATTGAATGAGTGCTTGTAGAATAGCTTTAGCCTTCTGTTTGCATATTAGTCTGGTCAACCTGATGGCACTTTCTTAGACGTAGAGTTTATCCCGAACCAAATGTTTTGGGGTTGCACAACCAGGTCAGAAATTTCTGATAGTTTCCCCATAATCTGTAAAGTTGAAATTCTTTTGATAAATGATTATTCAAATGATCATTGTCAATCACTAGTCTCACTGCGAAGATCAATGTTCTTACTCTCCACAAATTCTCTACAGACTACAAAGGCTGATATGACACCAACCACACAGTGCAACCGGTAGGAAACTATGAGTGTTTGACAGCATTTCATAGGCACATACTCTATAATAATAATAATAATAATAATAATAA
>NC_068991.1:60853879-60854546 GCF_001194135.2 Octopus bimaculoides
AGGAGTGTGTTAATTACATAAAACAGTTGAGATATTCAATGGAAGTACAACGGCAGCAATACATGACATCACAGCATGAGTTTAACCTAGTGTGTCGCAGTAGCTTCTGTTTAAGATTATTATCAATTCAGAAATCAGAAACACAAGTGAGATGTGATGAATGTTGATGCAGACTTATGACTGATTACGAAGGGAGATGGCTATGTGGGTATATATAATGTAGGGGAGTCACAGCTCATGAGGTGATGTTGATGATGATGATGATGATGATGAAGAAGATGATGATGATGATGATGACTATAATAACAATAATGATGGCCATGATGATGACAACAGTGATGATAATGAAGACAGTGATAATAACAATGATTATGATGATGATAAGATGATGATGTTGATGACAATAATGATAGTGAAGACAATGATAATAACAATAATGATGATGATGATGGTGATGATGCCGGGATCATGCAAGTCCATGATCAATGATGTTTCCATCAAGGACCATCCTCTCTGTTATATACAAATCTAAGACTACATTATTCGGTTCATTCACCTTATTTTAACCCTTTAGTATTCAAATCATTTTGTCAAATGCAAAGCTTATGTATACTTATATATATATATGTGTGTGTGTGTGTATATATATATATATATATATATATAT
>NC_068991.1:60854708-60862208 GCF_001194135.2 Octopus bimaculoides
ATTTAGGAAGGGCATCCAGCTGTAGAAACTCTGCCAGATCAGATTGGAGTCTGGTGCAGCCATCCGGTTCGCCAGTCTCCAGTCAAATCGTCCAACCCATACTAGCATGGAAAGCAGATGTTAAATGATGATGATGATGATGATGATGATATATATATATATATACAGAGAGAGAGATTATTTTGTCAAATGTAAAGCTTATTTATTCACATTGTAGCTTTGAGATTTTGATATGATATGACTTCTAATTTTTAGGATGACATTGTAGAGCAGGTGTAAGAGGCCAGATCTGGCCAGCTTGAACATAAAACAGATGTACTATTTTAGCAGGATATGGCTGGCTTAAATGCTGAAAAGTTTAGACAGTAAGGTATGATCTAAGGGTTAATTCTGCTGTTAGTGTGGAGAGTTTTCTTCATTGGTTTATTAATCAGAAGCTCAAATCCACCAAAGGTATTTCATTCTTTATCATAGTCCTATATTGCTCTTGTCCAAGTAAATAACTATCAGAAACAGGTACTAGATTAATGTGATTTAGTCTCAGACAATAGTCATATAATTAGTCATCTAATTGCTTGACAGTTTCAATCCCTCAATCAGCTCATGTCATGCTGTTTGGTCTCATGGTGCCTAATAAAAGAAGAAAGGTTTGGACCAATCTGGTTTAGTCTCAGAAAGCAGTTTACAAAATTGTCAAGAATAAATTTTGGATCAATCTAGTTCAGTTTCAAACATTAGTCCAACAATCGGTACACCTAACTTATAGAAATAAATACCAAATCATTCTCGTTTTGCTTCAAACTTTTGTCAGCAATCAGTTCTTTACAGCTATAGATCACTTCTTGGCAAAAGGTTGCATGAATGGGAGGAGAGAATGAGAGAAAGGAATGGGAGGAGGGAAAGAGAGGAGGGAGAAGGAAGAGGGAATGGGAGGAGTGAATGGGAGGGGACAGGAGGGAGAAATGGAAAGGTACAGGAGGAGGAAATGGGAGAGGGAACAAGAGTGAATGGGAGGAGTGAATGGGAGGAGAGAAAGGGAGGAGTGAATGGGAAGGAATAGGAGGAGTGAATGGGAAGAGGGAAAGGGAAGAGTGCATGGGAAGGCAGAAGAAGAGGGAATGGGAGGAGGGATGGGAGGAACGGTGCAAAAATTGACATAGATGCAGATATGGCTTTGTAGTCAAGAAGCTCGCTTAAAAGCAAGTGGCTTAGTATTTAGTCCCAGTGTGTGGTACTTTAGGCAAGTATCTTCTTCTGTGATACTGGGCTGACTACAGACTTGTGGGTAAATTTGGTAGACGAAAACTGGAAGGAGCCCATTGTATATATATATATATATATATATATGACTACACAATATAGTAGGGTCAGTTGGGCACTGTCTGTGAGCAAAACAGCACCATGATACTATTCATTCTGCCAGAAATTTGGAAACAACATGCTGTACTACTAGGCATTCATACCAGAAGCTCCAATACGAACTTTTCAGAGTGTTTGGGTGTCAATCTGAGGACATGTACCGAAAATGATAAAAATCAAACATCCAGTCAACATCATGGTGTTTGGAGTGATCATTAGTGATGGAGACATTATGCCTCCATTCATCTTCCCACATGGCCTCAGATTCAACACAGAAGCCTGCATCAAATGCCCAGAGGAGGTAGTGCTGCCCTGGGCCAAGAGAGTGGCAGCTGGAAAACTCCATGTCTGACAAGAGGACTCTGCACCATGTCACACAAACAGGAGAACCCAGTCATGGCTGTCAGACAATTTCTGCGACCACATCACTCCTAACATCTGGCCACCTAACTCCCCAGACTGCAATCCCCTTGATAATTATGTGTAGGGTGCAGTTGAGTGAAAGACCAACAAAACTCCTTGTAACACCAAAAATGAACCGAAGGCAAGGATTATGGCAGCATTCACAAACTTAAACAAGGAGACCATCCAGAAGAGCTGTAGGAGATTCTGAAGTCATCTAGAGGCCATCGTCGTCGTCGTTTAATGTCCGCTTTCCATGCTAGCATGGGTTGGATGATTTGACTGAGGACTGGTGAAACCAGATGGCTACACCAGGCTCCAATCTGATTTGGCAGTGTTTCTACAGCTGGATGCCCTTCCTAACGCCAACCACTCAGAGAGTGTAGTGGGTGCTTTTACGTGTCACCCACACGAAAGCCAGTCAGGCGGTACTGGCAACGGCCACGCTCATCTCGCTCGAGAAACCTCATGTGTCACCCGCACAAGAGCCAGTCCAGAGGCACCAGCAACGATCTCGCTCGAAAATCCTACAACAACCCCACACAAGAGCCAATTCAGGGGCACCGGCAACGATCTCGCTCGGTCGAATAAATTCATTGACTAAATTTACTCTTTAGTATTTCAAGATATTTTTATGTAATTTTGGTAAATATATCTGTTAAAATGAGTTGTCAGTGTTATTTTCATTTTTGCGTAATTTAGATGACAGTCTATTCACCGCACCCTGTATATATATGTATGCATGTGCATATACATATATATGTGTGTGTGTGTGTGTGGGGGGGGTATATATAACTATGTATGTTTGTCAATGTTCTTGTTCCTCACTGCTGCTTAACAACCGGTGCTGGTTGGTTTGTTTACATCCCTGTAACTTAGCAGTGTGCCAAAAAGAGTCCAACAGAATAAGTACGAAAGTTTAAAAGAGTAAGTACTGAGGTTGATTTGCTTGACTAAACCCTTCAGAGTGGTGCCCAAACAAGGCTGCTATCCAATGAGTGAAACAAGTAAAAGATAAGAGATAAAGATTCATGCATATATTAGATAAAAAAAAAAATAATTGCTAAATAATTAAAAAAAAAAAATTGAAATGCAAGATGGTAACAAAGAACTGATGGTAATAAAATATTGTACATGAGATGACAATAAAGGAGCTAATAAAATGAGATGGTAATAAAATAAAGCTTTAAACATTAAAATGAAAGGAACTAGCAAGATTAGGAAAGGTACTTGTTAATCCTGGATTAAAAAAAAAATTGAGATATATGGAGTTTAATGTAGGGTCTGGGTAGATGTGTTTCTATAGGAAACAGAATTGTTGAGTGGAATATCTTTGTCATCAACAACATCATCAGCATCATCTTGATAATAACAATAATAATAATAATAATAATAAATGCCCGGATGCAATACCAGGCAGTGGCTCTCATGGCTTCTGATCTTAACTGATTGGAAGTGTTATCATGTACATTGTTTTGTCTTGGTATAAAAAATGGGCTACAGCAAATATTCTGCTCAATACCACAGATTTGCTTGTCAGTTGCTTGACCTTAACCAGTTGAGCATGTCCCTTGGTGGCTGATGATATGTGCATCTCTGATCATGAGCAGAAGTAGTGGAGGAGCATCATAGCCATGTGTTGAGGGTAATTCTTTGGGGTTTGAATAATTCGCCTTTGGAAACAAGTGTGTTTTACTCAACATCCTTAAACAAACCTTATTCAGGGACATTTTGAGCGGAATGGGCTACTTGACCTGAAGAAAATTCTAACTGGGCCCCACCTGCGAGGTCATGCGCTGTTTATCTTGATATGAGATCACCATGTCACACACATATGGTTGTGATGCATGTGCCTGGTGTACCCTTATCAGACGGGTAGTCATGATGGGCATACTGGGCTTCGTATATTTTACCCTAGTGTCACTTTGATGGCAAGCACTGCTCTCTCACTCAATAATAATAATAATAATAATAATAATAATGATAATAATAATAATAATAATAATAATCCTTTCTACTATTGGCACAAGGCCAGAAATTTGGGGGAAGTTAATTTCATGGACCCCAGTATGTAACTGGTACTTATTTAATCGACCCCGAAAGGATGAAAGGTAAAGCTCACCCTGGCGGAATTTGAGCTCAGAACGCAGTGACTGACGAAATACCGCTAAGCATTTCGCCCAGTGTGTTAATGATTCTGTCAGCTTGCCACCTTAACAATAATAATAATGATGATGATGATGATGATGATGATGATGATGATGATGATGATGATGATGATGATGATGATGATAAAAAAAGGGAAAAGGTAAAAGAAAGCAGGGATACAGTGGCCAGTAGAACTGTTGCAAAAAAGTTTGCCTCTTTGGCTTAGCCAGAATCTTTAGGAAAGTATTAGATAATTCAAAAAGAACAGATAGCATGGTAACATAGGCTGCAGGTAGCAAGCCAATGACACATGCAAGACTCCAGGAGTTCCAGTAACCTAAGTTAAAGAAAAATAATAATAATAATAATGATAATAATTATAATAATAATACAAAGATCCTGTGGGATTTTATGATTCAGTGTGACTATGAGATAGAGAATAGGAAGCCGGACATAGTCTTAATTGAGAAAGGAAACAAACTATGCTGGATCAGAAACGAAGTCAGATGGGCAAAAGGGAAAAAAGTTAAATGGGGAAAAGAGGTACACAAAATAGTAATTGAATGCTGGCTGAGAAGTGGGTCAAATAAAAGAAGTTTCATGAAATGAACGTAGAGAATATGGGATGAAAAATGAGTTTTGAAGCATCCACCCAGTGACTGATAGGCAAGGCAAGGACAATTTGTATGAACGACTGGATTACAGGATTAAAGGTTGAAGAAAACCAGAGAAGAATAAAAAATGAGAAGAAAGAGAGATAAACAGCTATAGCAGAAAGCGGTAATGAAGGGGTAAAAGATGAAGAATATAGAATAAGAAGGAAATCGTTGAACGCCTGAGGTTGCTGAAGTAAATAGTGAGGTAATCTAGTTGGACAAGTGACAGTAAATGCTGCACAACACTTGAATGATAAAGTGAAGGAGATTCTAGAAATGCTGTGAGGTAAAATGTTTGATAGGAATAATGAAGTATCACAAAATGTAAGATATATGGACTAAGGGGAAAATGTAAGGAGAGCCACAGGCAAAGTAAATGATGTCTTGAACTTGATTAGAACAGAAAATATTAGTGAAACAAACCAGCTAATTATAGCTGCTGCCAGTGCTATAGCTGACATGGGAGGATACAATCGGAAAATTGAAGAAATGAAAGGAAATGAAAAGAAAGAATCAAACAATACATGAAGAATTGTCACAAAGGGTGATAGCGTTAAAGGCCAAACTGAAAAGATAGGATGCTAGATGTAAAGGCTTTGAATAGAATAGACAGTTCCAATCAAATAGAAGGCATCTTTTTGAAGAAATAGAGAGGAGCCAACATCAGGAACTGATTCCGATGCAGGAGAAAGTAAAATACAGTAGAACCTTGCAGTACGAGTGCACTATTGTGTGAATAATTTGCTGTATGAGCCGAGGCTTATGTGAGTTTTTGTATTGAAGTACAAGTGGGAATCGGAAGTACAAGTGGAAATCTGAAGTACAAGTGAGTTTCATACAAGCAACTGTTAGATGGTGTTGAACTCACACATGCTATTCTAACAAACACAGCCTCTACTTGCTCAGTTCATGCGTTTATCTCACTGTGGCAGCATTACTGTTGTGTTTTCCCCAGTGTCTTTTTTAGTTTTGTGCATTCTTTTGCCATTATTTTATAATAATTAGTTGTGTTAGCCATGGGTCCTAAGACGATTAGTGCAAAGGATAGTGCTGGGAAGAAGAAAAAGCTGATAATTATAGAATTGAAGAAGGAAATCATTGATAAACATGAGAAAGGAGTGCGTGTAGTGGATATAGCATGTCAATATGTCTGAAGCATGTCAATGATCTGCACCATCCTGAAGAAAAAGGATGAGATCAAGGCCGTTACAACAGAAAAAGGTATCTCCAGGCTCTCCAAGCAATGCACATCTGTCCAAGAAGAGATGGGAAAATCGCTTCTGTGGATTAATGAGAAGCAACTCGAAAGGGATATGATTATGGAGACCATCATCTGGGAGAATGCATGAGCGCTGTATGGGGATCTCTGAAGCAAAACCCTGGAACATTGACAGAGGAGACATCAACAGACGCATTTAAGGCCAGTCGCGGCTGGTTCGATAATTTCAAGAAGAGGACTGGTGTTCATGGTGTCATCAGGTGTGGCAAAGCAGTGAGTTCTGACATGAAGGCAGCTGAGGATTTCGTGTGCGAATTCCGTCAGCTCATCGCAGCCGAGGGGTACATCACACAAAAGATATTCAACTGTGATGAGACTGGCCCTTTTTTTGAAAAAAAATGCCCCGAAAATCCAACATAACTGCAGATAAGAAGAAAATGCCAGGCCACCGGCCTATGAAAGATAGGCTAACACTTGGCACTAATGCGAGTGGAGACTTGAAGATTAAGCCACTCCTTGTCTACCATTCCAGAAAGCCAGGAGCTTCAAATCACACAAAATCCTGAACGAGATGCTGCTGGTCATGTGGAAGATAAACTTTAAAGCTTGGGTCACCAGGCAATTCTTCAGTGAGTGGGTCGACCTTTTCTTAGGACCAGCAGTGAAAAAGTATCTTCTGGAGAACAATCTTCCTCTCAAGGCTCTCCTTATTCTCATCAATGCTCCTGCTCACACTACAAACTTCTAAGATGATATCCTGGACGAATTTAAATTCATAAAATTCTATACCTTTCACACAACACCACTCCTATCTTGCAGCCCATGGACCGACAAGTGATTTCTAATTTTAAGAAATTGTATACTAAATACCTGTTTTGTCGGTGCTTTGAAGTCATCAAAAATACAAATCTAACCATTCGGGAGTTTCGGAAGGAGCACTACAATATTGTAAACTGACTGAAAATCATCGATATGGCCTAGCAGTGTGTAACGAAGAGAACGCTGAATTCTACATGGAAGAAACTGTGGTTTGACTGCGTATCCGAAAGAGACTTCGAAAGGTTTGAGTTTGAGACACCTGCAGTCGAGGAGATAGTGTCTCTTGACAAGTCCATGGGTATTGAGGTTGATGATGGGGACATTAACGATCTCGTTGAGGAACACTCAGAGGAGCTGATGACAGATGAACTCCTGCAGTGTCAGGAGCAGCATTTGGATGCAGTGGAAGAGTTTGGTTCCCCGGAGAAGAGTGTAGTGGAGAATGCTATCTCTACGAGTGACATGAAGGCAATGTTGGTAAAGTGTCAGTATGTTTTTGAATTTGTAGAAAACTATCATCCTGAAAAAGTATCTATGGGTTGTGCAGCTGCTTTATTTAATGACTCTGCTCTGGCACATTTTCATAACATTTTGAAAGGCAGGAAAAAGCAGACTTCTCTTGATATGTTTCTAATGAAACGACCTGCAAGTGTGAAAAGTGAAGAAAGCGGGTCCAAAAAGTTTAAATTAAGTGAAGTGAGAGAGAAATCACCAGAAATTGTTCTTCCTGAAGTCTTAATGGGAGGAGATTCTCTTTCCAAACAATAATCCTCCTCATCTGTGTGCTGTCATCTTCTTCATGCACACATTGCCCCATTTTTAATGTAATTAAATTAATAAAATGAGTTTACATATTTCTTTTGCATTCTCTTTTATTATATTTTTATAATTGTCGTT
>NC_068991.1:60867802-60870156 GCF_001194135.2 Octopus bimaculoides
ACATGTGTTTGTAGCAAAATATTTCAGTATCAACTGAAAAGTAGATGGCATCGGAAGATTACAGAATTTCAATTAATTTTTTTGAAAAAAAAAAACACAAAAAAAATTAAAAAAACAACAACCGGTCCTTGAAATTCAGATTTCTTATTTTTGATTTTTGTAAGATTTTTTTTTTCTTTTTTTCCCCATTCTTTATTTTGTTCTTCAACAGTATTCTGCATTTAACAATGTGGAGAATTCTTCTACATGCGAAATAAATTATGTGTTTATAGACAGAAAAAAAAAAAAAGTAAAATGACCGCCACCCAACCACTGAAAAAAAAAAAAATTCAAGGCGTTTCTAGAGTATCTTATTGACAACAAAATTTAGTGAAATTTAGTTGATGTGCCTCATACACTCACTATAGGGGATAGCCAAACATACAATCTGTATTGTATATGAGATGTAGTAAAATAAAAGTTTAAAAATATGAAACAAGAGAAAAAGGTTTGGCCATTTGTAAAATGAGCCCGTGACAGTTTAAAAAAAAAATGGAAACCGTGGGAAACCTCTGGTAGAGGAGACGAAAGCTAAAGAATTAGTAAGGGGATTGGGACCGTCTGACAAAAGAGGGTTAAGACACACAGAATGGTAACATGAGACATTTTGCATACAATATACATACATATTTATGTATGTATATATAGCTTAATAGATAGTGAGAGGAGGAAGAAGACAAAGAGAAAGAGACCTGCATTTTCTCTCTCATGCACACACAAACATACATACTGTCCAAATGTAAGATGTTAGAATAAAAGCAGTGATTTGCAACCATTTTTAAAGCTGGCACCATGATCAACTTTAGTGTGTTTAACAATGCTTGTTAGGATACCAGATATTGCCTTCTAACAATTAGAAATACTATTATTTTGTAGAAAATATTGTGACACCCCTTAGCAACATTACTGATAACCCAGAAAGTTTTAAACTTTATAACTGAAAATTGTAAGACTTGATGGAAAAATACATTCAGTAATAATAATAATAATAACAACAACAACAAAAACAACAACAATAATACATATTTTACATTGGAAAATATGTTATCACTACAAAATCGCTGAAGGTAAAATATCACTATCCTCTGAGATTTTCTAGTCAACACAGACAGAATGATCCAGGCTAATCGACCAGACATAATTATTAAAGACAAGGAAGAAAACACTTGTAGGCTAATCAATGTAAGTGTTCCCACTGATAGAAATATATCTGTAAAGGAATTTGACAAGTGAAGTAAATATAAGGACCTAGAAATTGAAATACAAAAGATGTGGCATCTTAAAGCGAGAACTGTTCCTGTTATTGTACGTGACCTAGGTATGATAAAAAAAGGGATGTCAGAAACACCTAGGTAAGATCCCAGGTGAAATGGAGAAACTTTCAAAATACAAAGACCTGGAAATAGAGGTAACTCGAATGTGGAATCTAAAAACAGAAACAATTCCTATCATAGTGGGTGCCTTAGGTATAATAAAAAAATATTCAGACAAATACATAACAAAAACACCAGGACTTACAAGTATATATAACATACAGAAAATTGCACTACTGGGCACTTCACACATCCTATGCAAAACACTTTCAATACAGTAACCATAAGAGCATCACAACAAACCACAGCACATACCCAAGGCACACAGAGCTACACTCGGTAGTGAAGTGAAAGCACGCTACAAAAATAAAACTACTGAATAATAATAATAATAATAATAATAAAATGTCTAAGATGAATAGCCCAACCAGAAAAGGTACACTATTGTTAACATTATATTTTTAATGTCCACTTTTCTATGCTTGCATGGATCAGACAGAATTTGTCGAGGCAGGTTTTCTAAGGTTGGATGCCCTTCCTGTCAAGGAAGTGGCTGAATATTCCACAAATATGTTTGCCATTAATGAAATTCTCATGAAGAATCAGCATAGTGTTTCAAAACTGGCTCTTTGAATTACAGATATGGTTGTTCCAACAGACATAAACATGCACTTCCAGTCTACATAATTTCACTTACAAAATTTGGGTCGACTCAAGACTACAGTAAAAGACATTGCCTGGGATGCCACATAACAGGACCAACCTTGTGAGGAAGTAATCTTGTTAACCTCTCATATATATATATATATATATATATATATATGTATGTATGTATCATTTAATGACACATTATAAAGATATGAACAACTGATAGTTTCATGTTTAGTTCCAAGAAGCTTTCTGAGACAACTATAGACACACAGACAGACAGACAGACACACACAAGCATATATTTGTGTGTGTGTGTATATATATATATATATATATATATATATATATATA
>NC_068991.1:60870681-60872266 GCF_001194135.2 Octopus bimaculoides
TATATTTATGTACACACATACATATATATACATAGATACTCATACACATATGTACAGATGCATTTACACATACAAACATATATACACAGTATAAGAAATAGCATCAGTTAGTTTGTGCAATCAAACAGATTGTTATTAATTCCATAATTCTATACTTTAGAAGTACGAGTGTAAAACAAACCGACAGATCCCAACAGACTTCAGTCAAGTGTTTTTAAGGAGATATTACTGAGACAGTACATATAAAAATATAGGCACAAATACATATTTACTG
This sequence comes from Octopus bimaculoides, assembly GCF_001194135.2. Taxonomy (NCBI): domain Eukaryota; kingdom Metazoa; phylum Mollusca; class Cephalopoda; order Octopoda; family Octopodidae; genus Octopus; species Octopus bimaculoides. The sequence continues at coordinate 60,870,956 of NC_068991.1, forward strand.
AATTAGAATAAAAATTTTAAAAAAATGCAAGGAAAAAAAGGGATACTTTTTCTTTGTATTTCTTCTTCTGCTTATTTGGTGTTGCACATACTTCTAAAGGGATTAAATGTAATTGTAGCTGAGTTGTGAAACCTATATGTAAACCATATTGATACATTGGTGCAAAAACTACACACATATATATTAGTTTAAGTATACAGTATTATAGATCCATTACAGCTGATCTTACCAATTGGTTTTGCACTGGATATTAGGTAATCAGAAAATTACCTAACAACTGTGTTCATCAGAAGTGGCAGGTATGGAAAAAAATTGTCCGATTACCTGATGTAAAACTGACTGACATATATGGAATTCTTAGAGACTATATACAAAGATATTAAGTCCAGGAACAGAATTTACAGTATTACATATATTCCTTAGTCATGTGCATTTCAACAATACCTATAATATATATATTTTTCGAGAATATAATGGTCATGTAAAAATATATTTTCCATTTATTGTTGAAGTGTGCATAAGTAAGGAATAAATGTAATTACCATAAATTCCATTCTTGGACTTAGTGTTCTATACTCCTTTAGTCTGTATGAATGGCTTCCTTTATGGAAATTGTCCACTTCTATACACCCTATTAGCCAGTATTTGATCAAATGATGATTGAGGATCCAGCTCAGTTTTATTAATTCCTTTTTATTTGATATATATATATATATATTAAACAAAGTACACAGTGTTCTAGATCCATATTAGCTGATCTTACTAATAAGTTCCACACAGGATATTAGGTAATTAGATCTAATAATTGTGCTCATCAGAGGTGTCTGATATGGAGAAAATAGCAACTGTTCTTTCTTGTTTCCATACTGACCATCTCTAATGAGCGCAGGTATTAAGATAATCTGTGTCTTACTTAATACCCTGTGCAAAACTGATTGGTAAGATTAGCTATTATGGATCTATAATACTGTATATTTTGATTAATATACCAAAATATATGAGTACATATCTTTCTGAATTATGGATTCTAAGACAACTTTTTCTTGCTATATATATATATACACAAACACACATATACATATATATATGTGTGTGTGTGTGTGTGTGTGTGTGTGTGTGTGTGTATGTGTGTGTAAAGATATGACACTGCCAATACACATATGCATGCACCCAGAATCAATCTCAAACACCCATGGCCTCTTATAATCAAAGAATGGCATCAACTAGAGACAAATAAATTTGAGTAGAGTTCAACACAACTGAGAGAAGTTTAGAAAGAAAGGTAGTCATGTGGGGAGGAGGTGATGGTAG
>NC_068991.1:60872324-60874846 GCF_001194135.2 Octopus bimaculoides
AGGAGGTGTGGAGCATGGAAGGGATTTGAAATAAAATAAAATAAAATAAAATAAAATGTACCAGACACCCATTTATCAAAAATTATCTACCAAAGTCTTTTCTTCTCAAATGGTTTATAATTTCAGAAATGTCCTAGGGTTATATCTGATATGAATTCTTCGTTTTTTGATAAATCTATACATAAGTAAAAGTAAAACAGTTATTATGAAAACTACTGTAATTAAAATAATTCCTGTCGGTGAGGAATTATTTCCAAAAGTCTCTTGGTTTTCCTGCGAAGATCGTCCATGAAAACCAGAGTTACGTGCAATTCGAGGTAAAATTTGTTTCTTGTCAGGTGCCAAATTTTGCAAGAATTTTTGTTGCTTGTTTATTTTTTCCTGACGTGCGGTATCTTCTTCATTTTCATCATAGTAAGTGTAGTCACCATCTTCATCTTCCTCATCTAGGCTGTCGTCATCATAACCGTCACCATTTTCATCCAAGGCTTTCAATGATTCTTTATTATTGCCAAAATGGACCACTTTCTTGTCTCTGTAATTTTCATTCAGAAACTTATCATTTTCATACTCTTCATAGTCATCTTCCTGGACGCCGTCTTTTTTATTATCTCTGTCTATTCCCATGTCTCCAAGAACTGGTTCTTGGAAGCTTTTCTTAATGACAGTTTCTTGTTGGACAAAGGAACTGGAATCAACACCCAATGGTACTGGTTTCTGTTCATTGGGAAAAACTGGCTGAACCTTCTTTAACTGGCCAGGCTGAAGTATTGGAGGCAAGGAATTGGTGGTGGTTTTTGAAGCAGTATTTAACAAAAGACGCTGGTTCACTGAATGCCAAACAGTATCAGAATGGTTCAGCTGATCCAGACTGTGGTGAAGCAAGAAGTTTAAGTAAATCACCAAAGCTCCACTGGCAACAGCAGTCTTGTGACTCAGACAGCCACCTACAAAGAGAAAAATGACATTTAAGTACCATTATTGCATAGAGACAGGAAATAGTTTTAAGTAAATAGTTATGAAGTGTGCATATGTACAGATTTGTGTTTGTGTATACATTTATAGAGTTGTATGTACAGGGATGTTGTTGTTGCATAGATGTTACTTAGATGCATATAGATGTGTGTGCGTAGATGGCTTGGGAAGGACCTTTGGATCATTTGATGGAGGCAAGTGGCTTAATGACTAAGGTATAGCACTCATAATCACATGATTATCATTTCACTTCCTTGACTGGACAATGTGCTGAGTTCTTGAGCAAGGTATTTCATTTCACATTGTTCTAGTCCTCTTAGCTGACAAAAATGCATTATCCTGTAATGGTCTGATATCCCATCTAGTGGGGAGTAGATGCACCACAGAATCTGGGAAACCAGACTTATGAGCCTATGGCACAGGAAGGACCTTTCATCCTTTTTTGAAATATTGTATAACTGCAATGTTGAACTGAAGCTCCTCTATGAGCCACTGATAATTACTGAGATAAACCCTATTAATGGCACTGGAATCCAAAACATACCAATATATATCATCCAAACTATTTGTATTCTAGTTAAGTAACTACTACTACTATTATTATTATTATTATTATTATTATTATTATTATTATTATTATTATTATTATTATTATTGTTGTTGTTATTGAGGTGGCGAGCTGACAAAATTGTTAGCATGCCAAGCAAAATGCTTAGTGATGTTTTGGTCTGTCTTCATGTTCTGAGTTCAAATTCCACTGAGGTCGATTTTGCCTTTTATCCTTTCAGGGTCAATAAAATAAGCACTGGGGTCGATGTAATCGACATCTACCTACTCCTCTGAAATTGCTGGCCTTGTGCCAAAATTTGAAACCACTATTATAAATATAATTTTTAACTATAAATATGTCTAATTTAAAAAATATGGAGCTTAATGATGGTTAAACAATGTTAATATTTATGTCATAAGAATATAGAAACTTCGAGAGATGAAATAAATCAAGTTCTTTTTTTTTAACAGTGGAACTAGAAGTAGTTAAAGTTATAAATAATCCTTTCTATTACAGGTACAAAACCCGAACTTTTGGGGGTTGGAGCTAGTCAATTACATCGACCCCCGTGCTCAACTGGTACTTATTTCAATGCCCCTGGAAGGATGAAAGGCAAAGTCAACCATGGCAGAATTTGAACTCAGGACATAAATAAGAATGAAATGCTACTTAGTAGTTTGTTCTTAATGTTACTACCATTGCCATCTTAGACAGCTGACCCAAGAACAGGGGTTTCTATCACCTTTCACATTAAGCTTTAAGGGATGCTTGAAGAATGGGACAAAGGTTTGTTGGACAAATAAAATGAGCACTAAACATTTTCAACCAGATGTGGCTGAGTGGTTGAGAAGCTTGCTTCCCAGCCATGTGGTCATCTGTGAAAAATGTGTCTGGCCATGGGAAATACTAACTTACTTGGAAACAAATCTATTGGCAACAGGAAGGGCATCCAGCCTTAGAATAATTTGCCTCAACAAATTCTATCTGACTCATGCCA
>NC_068991.1:60874856-60895230 GCF_001194135.2 Octopus bimaculoides
TGGCAACAGGAAGGGCATCCAGCCTTAGAATAATTTGCCTCAACAAATTCTATCTGACTCATGCCAGCACGGTAAAGTGGACGTTAAATGTTGATGACAATAATGATGATAAATACATAGTACTGAGGCACTGTTTTACAGTTGGGTACTTAGTTCATTGCCCCTGGAAGGATGAAAGACAATGTCAACCTTGGCAGAATTTGAACTCAGGACATAAAGAAGAATGAAATGCTACTTAGCAGTTTGTCCAACATGCTTATGATTCTGCTGGCTCGGTATAGATAATAGCATGTAAATATTGGGTTCAAAAACCTTTAGGTGGAAAATGTTGAAGGCCTCTTGTGGGACTTGAACCTATGTCTTTTGTAAACATGAAAAATGTTCTACCATTCTACCAAAGCAATCCTTTAAATTTCTCCATCAATTTTAGGTGTGTTCTTACTAGTGGCGTTGTATGTTGTCTACATCATAAGAATTTAGAAATTTGGAAAATTCAAGAGAGATAAAATAAATCTTTTTTTTTTTATTTCTTGTCTTAATTCAGTGTTATCATTATCATTTAATAATATCATTTAAGCAATGTAAATTTGGTGAAATAAGACTTGGAGTTAGATAATTCCACAGCAAGACAAAGAATTAGACAATTCCACAATAAGCCAAAGAATTAGATAATTCCACAGCAAGCCAAATCCATTGCTTGATTTTGATTCTGAGACTTTGATATTTCAATTTACTTCATGAGCCAAAAAGGGAGCCTCCATATGGACACTGAAACTGCTAGAGATAGCAACCAAATCATTTTTGAATTACATTCTACCAGCTTAGAAAAGAAGACACATTGGATAATGTTGTCCTAGAGATACCTTCTGTGAATGAAAGATGGAATGGTCATGGACGGGACGTTTTTGATCATAGGCCTATATACCACTAAGCATTCACTTCAGTTATGTTAGGAAAGGATCAATACTACATAATCTTTGCCTCTCCTCATTGAAAACTTATGCCTATATAAGGTGAATCAGTGACATGGTTATTGTCTATCAGGCAAAGCAGGGAAGTGACCGAGTAATTAGAGTTTTGGATAAAATACCTGTAGTGTTTGTTCTTAATCTTTGTGCTCTGAGTTCAAATTCTGCCATGATCAACTTTACCATTCATCCTTTCAGAATTGATAAAAAAAAGTACCAATCCAGATTGGTGAATTGATGGAACAATTAGAAAGTTGAGCAAAATGTGGGATCTGTTTTGGCTCTTTTCATTCTGATAGCAACACCTGTGGTGACACTGATGCCAAGTTGTATTGGTATAAGTTTGGCTGTCTTTTCTTTTGAATGACATTGGTGGTATGGGGAAGGGAAACTTGCATGCATGAACAACAACCAGGTGCCGCTGCTGCCACCACCACTACCATCATCGTTTTAATGTTCACTTTTCCATGTTTGCATGAGCTGGGCAGGATTTGTTGATACAGATTTTCTACGGCCAGATGTCTTTCCTGTTGCCAACCCTTACCTCTATCCAGGCAAGGTAATACATCTTCCTGGCCAGACATGTTTTTGCAGACTATTCAAATTGAATGACATTGCCTGTATGGCAGTGATACTATCATTTACAACTATCATGCAGTATGAAAGTAAGCACACACCATGGGCTTCTTTCAGTTTCCATCATCTAAATCCACTCAAAAGGCCTCGTCAGCCTGGGACTATAATAGAAGATACCAAGGTACATAGTGAGACTGAACCTAAAGCCATGTGATTGGGAAGCAAACTTCTTAATTACACAATCATGCCAGTTTTCCTCAAAAAAATCTTACCTAGGCTTGCAGCTGAATAGTTATCCTTGACTGATAGAGGCCCCAGCATGGCTATAACTCTCAAGCCGAAACTAGCCAAAGAGTAAAAGGGCACAATATTCTCAGGTATAAAGTTGTTCCCTACCACACTCTGGGGTTAATAGTCTTGCAAACTGCATGTTGGCCTCACTAGTGTTGGCAGCATGAGTTAACAGCACCCACTGCATGCTGTGAAGCATTTAGCATTCGAAGAGCATCCAGCTATCGAATCCATGTGAAAGCAGACACACTGGAGCATAATGTAGTCCTTGAGCCCATCAGATTCTATTAAACTGTTCAACCTATGGCAGCATGGGATATGGATGTTAAATGATAATGAGAAGAAGAAGAAGAAGAAGGAAGAGGAAACAGCACCAGGAAGATGAAGGCAGCAGCAGAGGCAGCAGTGATGATGATGATGATGATGATGTCAGATATAAAATAGTTCTAACTGTAAAATGCTCAGAAACAAGACATCACCAATTTTGAGATAATTCAGAGAAAATTTGTTGGACAATTTTTTACAGTTATTCTCTCATCCAATTCTATAAATCTGGACATTCACATAAATAAATGAAGCAGCATGCATCAAAAATTCCACACCTCAGCTACTCAACTCTGAAGGAATTCATCTGTTTTCCTTAAGGTTTTGAGGAAAAGGTTTTAAATGCATAATGTAAGGAAGTGATGGATTACCTATAAAACTGCCTTGATTTCATAGGTAAATGAGAAGTTAAGTGAGATAAATGAAATACTATCTGGAATCTGAAATTGGATAACATGGTCTATTTAGTGAGACATACAGCCTTACTCAGTCCATTTAGTGAGACACAGAGCCTCACTCAGTCCATTTACTGAGTCATACAGTTACACTCAGTCCATTTAGTGAGGCATAGATCTTAAGTCAGTCCATTTACTGATATATACAGTCACACTCAGTCCGTTTACTGAGACATATGAGGGTGAGTCAAAAAGTAATGCCATTTTGTTTAGGACAAGTATAATTACCAACACAGTAATATGTATCATACATCAAAGTGAAGCTGGTCTTCTATGGAGCACATCCCTACTTCTCAACATAGTCACTGTTTCTCTCAGTAGCAATGTTCCAACTTCGAATGAGAGCATATATCCCTGTTCTGTAAAATTCTGTTGACTGTTCTTTGAGCCACCTCTTCACTACAGATTTCACTTCCTCGTCACTGGAAAAATGTTTGCCTCTCAAACCCTCTTTCATGAGGCCAAAGAGATAAAAGTCCAGTAACGAGGATAGTCCAGTGACAAGGAAGTGTAAACTGTAATGAAGAAGTGGCTCAAAGAACAGTAAACTGAATTTTATGGGGCAGGGATACATGCTCTCATTCGAAGGTGGAACATTGCTATTGAGAGAAACGGTGACTATGTTGAGAAGTAGGGATGTGATCCACAGAGGACCAACTTCATTTTGATGTATGATACATGTTCCTGTGTTGGTAATTATACCTGTCCTAAACAAAATGGCATTACTTTTTGATTCACCCTCGTACATCCTCACTCAGTCCATTTTAGTGAAACATACTGTTAGTTACACAACAATTCATTCTATTACTAAGACATAAACTTACACATTCAGTCCTACCATTGAGACATACAACCATACACAATAGAGTTACCGAGAGATACAGCCACATAAAAAAACAAACAAACTGGGGCTTCATTGGTTATGATGATGAGGGTTCTAGTTGATCTGTAACATGCAAGTGGCTGAGCACTCCACAGACGTATGAATCCTTAATGTAAGTTCTCAGGGAGATTCAGCATAACAAAGAATTTGATAAGACTGGCCCTTTGAAATACAGGTATTATTCATCTTTGCCAGATGAATGAACTGGAGCAGCATGAAACAAAGTGTCTTGCTCAAGAACACAATGCACAGTCAAGAATCAAACTCACTTCATGAGTTGAATACCCTAACTCCTAAGCCTCATGCCTCCACAACAAACACAGATACAATCATGATATCTAAGAGAGAGATAATGAATAAGAAACAGTTAATATAGGAACAGTGAAATATAGAAGTGTTAGAACATGGATCTGAGATGCAGGTTTTTGTGAAAGAACACACAGAGATGTAAAATATTGGAGTGGAATTAGTACACAGATATCTTAAAAAGACACTCAACAACAATGATAACTTACCACTTAGCTCTTTTTCCATCAGAAGTCTACGCTGAGCTTGTGGTTTAATCCTCTGATCCATGGGTTGCACAAGCTGTAAATGGATTTCACTTTGATTTTTTACTTTATTTGAGTCTTGTAAATTCACAATAGCAACATTTTTGTCTGGTTTATGGGATGCATTCATTAAAATGGGCTTCAACGGGTCTACACCAATGTCAGAAAGTTTATTATTTGAGATTTTCTGTACAAGTTTAGCTGGCATTGGTTGTATTAATAAATTTTGGGGTTTGTTTGTTATAGTTTTCACAATGTTTAGGATTCCTGTAGGAGCTGTTAATCTATTTACAAAACGAATGGAAGCAGCCTTGTGTTCTGGAAAATTCAGAGGTTTCGGCTCCTTCATTTCTGTCTTATCTTTTATACTTGCATCATTCTGATCATAATAATATTCCTCAAACTTTTTATTGGTAAAGAAATTCTCTTTGAGGTTTTTAGGTTTCACTGGTGGCATTATACCAAAACAACCACTTTCTTTTTGCCAAGATAGAATCTGCTGCAGATAATTCAAGTGTAAAAATTCATAAAATCCAATACTTGGGCAAACAAATTCTGTAAAAACAAGAAAAAAAAAATTAAGAAACAATTATCAGTTTAAATTATTAAAAACAAATGATTTTTTAAAAAAATATATTTTTCAAAATATATTTCTTGACAAATGACAAGCACCCCCCCCCCAAAAAAAAACAAACAAAACTTTACTGGCTGCATGCAATAAATGCTGCATATTGCTGTAAAGCAGTCATAAAGAGAACAATCATTTGATACAAATGCATTTGGTGCAGCAAAATGCACAATTTGAAGTGATGTTAATGGAACTTTACATTACTGTAAAGTGTTAATTTACATTTATCACATTTCTGTGACATACAAATATTGCATAGAAATAATTATCATGCTGATATTAACAATGGCTGAGAAGCTGATGCTGACAACAATGGTTCTTTAAGAATAGCAACAAGGAAGTTGTGACATTCATACTTTTGTTAAGATCATTAACAATGTAAGTGAATTATTTTCCACTGGGAATTTAAAATTCCAGTGTTAGTCTTTGTTATAATTTTGTTTTTTTTTACTCTGATGATAATAATAATAATGATAATAATAATAATAATAATAATAATACTAATTGTAGCAGTTGCTGTCGTCATAGTAGTAATATTTCAAATTTTGGTACAAGGCTAGCAATTTTAGTAGAAGGGAAATAGTTGATATTATTGACCCCTCAGTGGATTTGAACTCAAAACGTAATGAGTTTGAAGAAGAGACTGCAAAAGAGACTGCAGAAAGAGCAGCCATTAAAGCAAGCATATTGTGATGTAACAACTGAGTTGGTACATTTTTCTGCATATAAATAAAAACAAGTATTTTTAAAAAGAAACATTAAATTCAAAATAATAATAATAATAATAATAATAATAATAATAGCAATAAATGCCCATGATGCAGTACCAGGCACCAGCTCTCATGGCTCCTGATCTTAACTAATTGGAAGTGTTATCATGTACATTGTTTTGTCTTGGTGTAAAAGATGGGCTACAGAAAACATTCTGTTCAAAACCAGATTTGCATGTCAGTTGTTTGACTTTAACCAGTTGAGCATGTCCCTTAGTGGCTGATGATATGTGCATCTCTGATCACAAGCAGAAGTAATGAGAAAGCATCATAGTCATGTGTTGAGAGGGTTCTGAATAATTCACCTATGGAAACATGAGTGTTTCATTGAACATCCTTAAACAACCCTTATTCAAGGACCGTTTGAGTGGGAAGGGCTACTCGACCTAAAGAAAATTCTAACTGGGCCCCACCTGCAAGGTCATGCACTGTTTATCTTGATATGAGATCACCATGTCATGCACATATGGTTGAGATGCATGTGCCTGGTGTATCTTTATCAGACGAGTAGTCATGACGGGTATAATGGGCTTCATATATTTTACCCCAGTGTCACTTTGATGGCATGTACTGCTCTCTCACTCAATAATAATAATAATAATGATAATAATAATAATAATAATAATAATAATAATAATAATAATAATAATAATAATAATAATAATAATAATAATAAAGGATAGTCTGATGTATCTTGAAATCCTTAATACTCCTTGGTTTAAGATACCTGGTTTGCCTACTTCAGTCAATACAATTCATTTGCTCATACCCTTAATGTTACTACCATATTGCCATCTTAGACAACTGACCCAAGAACAGGGGTTTCTATCACCTTTCATATTAAGCTTTAAGGGATGTTTGAAGAATGGGACAAAGGTTTGTTGGACAAATAAAATGAGTACTAAACATTTTCAACCAGATGTGGCTGAGTGGTCGAGAAGCTTGCTTCCCAACCACGTGGTCATCTGTGAAAAATGTGTCTGGCCATGGGAAATACTAACTTACTTGGAAACAAATCTATTGGCAACAGGAAGGGCATCCAGCCTTAGAATAATTTGCCTCAACAAATTCAATCTGACCCATGCTAGCACGGTAAAGTGGACGTTAAATGTTGATGACAATAATGATGATAAATACATAGTACTGAGGCATTGTTTTACAGTTGGGTGCACTTTCTGTTGCTAAACCTTACCTGTTTTTTAAGCAAGAGGCTTCCATTCATTCATCTTTAAAGCACAGAGCTTGCAGATGATTGAGTGGGAATGTCAATGATCAGTGAATTGCTATAATTCTCATACAGCATATAAGCTTCCTTTCTGAAGATAAGTGGCAAAAATGAGACTATAAATATTACACTATCTTTCCTTTTATTTAGTTGCTTATTTTCATTTTTTATTTTTATGGACAAAGCACCACTTGAGTGTGGCCGATGCCAGTACTGCCTGACTGGCCCTCGTGCTGGTGGCATGTAAAAGCACCCACTACACTCTCAGAGTGGTTGATGTTAGGAAAGACATCCAACTGTAGAAACTTTACCATATCAGATTGGAGCCTGGTGCAGCCTTCTGGCTCGCCAGCCCTCAGTCAAACCGTCCAACCCATGCCAGCATGGAAACTGGATTTAAATGATGATAATGATGATGATGATGATGATGATCACTGTTTGTAGCTCAGGACTTTTTCATGCAAAATGCTGAATACAAGCAATTTCTTTTTTCTTTTTGAATACTAGGTGAGTAGCCATGCACATCAATCAGCAGAAACCCACTCTACCCCACCTCACAGTAATCCCCTTGTCTCTTAGCATGAAGCTGAGTCCCTGCTACTTACCCCCAGGGTTAGTAGTCCTGCTGAAAATTGCATGATGGTCTCAATAGTGCAGGTGGCACAAAAAAAAAAGCACCCAGTCCACGCTATAAAGAAGGGCATCCAGTCATAAAAACCATGCAAAAGCAGACCCTGCACACAATGGTTTCTGTTAAACCACCCAACCCATACCAGCATTGAACATTAAATGATGATAATAATAATGATGAACACTCCTGTGCATGTGATCACACACACACACAGAGGACACATCTATCTATCAAATTCACAGTTATAGCATTGGGCAGTTATGGCACAGCCATTTTGGCACCACCTGTTGGCATCACTGATCCAATGCTGACTTATTTGACATTAAACATTTTAATGTTTCTCTCATTCTCTCCCCCTCACCCCCCCTCTCTGTCTATGTGTCACCATATTTATCTCTATGTGTATGAAAAAATAGATGGCTGTTTATGTCACTTGTGTTCAAAAAATAAATTGTAATGTCTCACTATCTTCCATTCTCTCTATGTATATGTATATTTCTGCATATACATACATGTGTGTGTGTGTTTGCTTCTAGTGCCAAAAAGTACTATTGCCAAAACTGGTTCAATGTCCATCCAGCCGTGTCAAACCGCCAGTGTACAAACAACCAAGTCCAGCTGTCACATTCTACCGGTCATCTGGGGGATACTGCAGAAGACACTTGCCCAAGGTGCCATACAGTAGGACTGAACCTGAAACCATGTGGTTGAGAAGCAAATTTTTAACCACTCATCTATGCCTGTGCCTAAATAGCAACATTAGGAGGAGGAGGAGGAGGAGGAGGAGGAGAAGGAGAAGAAGAAGAAGAAGAAGAAGAAGAAGAAGAAGAAGAAGAAGAAGAAGAAGAAGAAGAAGAAGAAGAAGAAGAAGAAGACGACGACGACGACATTTACTTTCTACAGAGATGAACTAACATAATGTCTTTCCGAATGTATTTTAGTCTCAGCACTTCTAGTACAAGAGTTCTGCCGTTTTCTTAATGGATTCCCAACAGTAAGGAAAGAAATTAGAAGATCTAGCATTAACAATACATTGACTTTGTTGACCTAACAATCAATCTATTTGGCTGCTGTAAAATCAGAAGATGTATGTATGTGTGTGTGTGTGTGTGTGTATGCACGTGTGTGTGTGCGCGTGCATGCACGTGTGCAAGGAGACAACAGGAAGTAAATATACCCCAAGATGGGGAATATGTATTATTCATTAGTTATTCATTCCATCCATTGTATAATTTTTATTACAACAAATAATTAAGGTGGTGGAGTTGGTGAAGAATTTGCTTAGTTCTTATATAAATGAAGCACTGTCAGTCTTCCTGTCGCCAATATATTTACAAGACCCAGGGAGAAGATGTGTGGGGGTTAGTACAGAGACAGAGTGCAACACTAAGATGTTTTACTGTATCTACTTCTGCTTTCGTGTTATTCAATAATGAGTTCAGATCTTGCTGTTATTGATTTTTACCTCAATACATTTCTGAGCAAGATTAAATAAAATAAGTACCAGTTGTATACTGTGGTTAAATGAATGAATGAATTATATAGAAATGGCATTCTGCCTAAAGAGGAAATCATTTTTGGTAAATGATTATCTTTCTTTCATTATGTATTTTCCAGTGTAAAAGGAAGAATTGTAGCAGTTAAGTGAACTGTCAGACTTCTTATAAAAGGAAAATAAAACGCTATAAAGATGAAAATTTATCAAAACTAACAAATCAGATTTTTTTTTTGGCTCTTTAACATATGTTATGCTATGCAAAATTTCAACATCCATTTGCAAGCTAAAGAATTAGCGAGAAAATTCTTTAAATTACAATATTCACAAATGAATAAGTAGTGGATCAAGTATTTTTACACCTGGATACCTCGACCAAAGACAATCTAGTGAATTCTGAAAGAAATGTGAATAACATTTTCAACCAAGAATACAAGGACAAGTTAAGTAATGCTGTCTTGTACTGCATGCAGGTACACTTGAGAAGCTGCAGGAGGAGTTTAAATTTGTGGTCACTGGTTCCACAACCTAACTTCAAAGTCAACAAGAAAAATAAAAAGCAGCCAACATCAATATATTTTAATGTCAAACCAATTTTGAAAGAGAATATTTAAGAAGAAAAGATCAAGATCTCTTAGAATACCACGAAACACAAAATGGCACCTATGAAGACAGTTCGAGAATGTCATGCGGTAAATGTTCATTATGACTCGGGAAACAGGATTATCAACTGTAAGGGATAGGATTATCAAGAGTAAATGACTTTCTGCTATAAATAAATATTTGTTTATATGCAAAGCTAAAGTGGATAGAAAATTTTAACCTTTCTTTACGTTCTGCAGAAAGAGTGGAAAAATAGTTAAGGGGATGAATGGAGAAGAGGAGAAATCACCAGGTATTACAGTGTGTCTTGAAACAAAGAGCATTAATGGACTCAATGAACCCAGCTGAGAATGTAGGCAGGGCACGCAACAATCAAAATATGCTGCAGCAAACAATTCAATTCATTGTGTTCTGTGTTGGCCTGAAAAGGGAAGGGGTCAATCGGTGTTCTTGTTATTTAGCCCCAGGTCACACATGATTGAGTAGATCTATCATCAAAAGCATTCCAAATATGGTCAACCCATTTTTTTTTCAGCTGTGATATATCTAGGACCTTATTATGCACCAAGTCTTCTTTTATCAAAGAAAGGAAGAGAACGAGCAAGAGAGAGAGAGAGAGAGAGAGAGAGAGAGAGAGAGAGAGAGAGAGAGAGAGGGAGGGCGACTGTTATTTCTACGAAGTTGACAGAGAGGCTCCTTTAGAGGTAAGATGTACCATACCATGATGTGTTCCATTCCACATTCTTGTAATTCATTCTATTGCATTCTGCACACTTCCTTACCAGGTGTTACAAGCTTCAATGTCCCATGTCACACTCCCCTGTATTGCATGGTATCCCAAACTTCCTTGTTACCTGTTACATGTTACTGTAAACTGATCCTCCATTCCACATTGTATGTCACATTCTATTGTATTGCATATTACATTCTCCTATACTATTTGGTGTTACAAACTGCCTTGCCACCTGTTACACATTACTATACCCCCCCCCCATTCCACACTGATGTACAGTACGTCACACTCTGTTATATCACATGTCACATGATGTTGTATTGTTTCACAACCACTGTTGCTGATCTATACAAAGTATTAACCTTACACCCGCCTCCTCCTTATCTGATTTAACATCCAGTTTCCTGTGCTTGCAGGAATCAGATGGAATTTGTTGAGGCAAATTTCGCTATAGTTGGATGCTCTTCCTGTCATCAACCTTCACCTGTTTCCAAGTAAAGTAATATTTTCCCATAGCCAGACACGTTTTCTATGGAAGAGTGGAAACAAAAAACCTTGTTTGTATGAAAATGATGCTCGCTTACAACCATCACATGATATCTAGACAATGGTACACACACACACACACATCCTTGCAGATAGATTTGGTGGATAGAGGCTGAAAGAAGCCCATTGTATAGATGAACTTTATTTAATAAATCTATAAATGACACTACCCTAATATAATAAGAAGAGCATTGCAGCTTGCTTGAAGCATTGTGATAAAGAAATTAAATGACAAAATATTGAAGATAGAGATCTTCCAACAGTGTAAAGGAAAATGTTTAATAAACTTTATATTTTAGGCACAAAAGCCCTTCATCAGTAGTAAACAGTCAAGAAATGTTAGTCTCAACACTACTGCCCGTGTTGATTGTTGTGTGAAAGTTTGCTTCTGATGAAAAGCCTTTATGCTTGAAAGATCTAAAGGTTATTTAACTTTTTTGCTTTATGTATTGTAAGATGCTTTCTTTCTTAACTATTGTTATTTTATCCTAAGATAAATGAAATCAAAGTACTTACGTTGCTCCATGAATAGATCCTGGTACATAGGAAGAATAGTTCCAGACATATAACCATGAACCAGGTTTTTCATTTCAAAAAAGTTGTTGGAACAGAATTCTACTTGTAGTTGCTCATGGTCTTTGAAATTGGCCAACTTCAGTACTCTGTTCAATTCTGCAAGACAACCAACCTGGAAAATGCAAAGTTGTTATAAGAACTCTTATTTCATCATTGTCACACAAAAACAAACATACATGACAATTAAATATATAGCAACACACATACATTATAATTTTCATGTCATCTGTAGCTTCTTAATTATGATAAGGTTTATTATATTCATTTGTCTGCAGGTACATTTTATGTTTTAGGATAATCTACAGTTGTAGTATAATTCTCATACAATGTATAAATTTTCTTTCCGAAGACAAGTTGCAAAAATAGGATTATAAATTAAATTCAAATTAAGCTAGCCACCTACACTTTTCTCTGCAAAATAGGGGTAGTTTATCCTGTTCTGGCTATATTAGCATTATTCTGCGATTGAGAATTTAAAAAAATCACTTCTTTAACTTTCTAAGGATTATAAATGTTACTCATTCTCTTTTCTGAGTTAGTTGCTTATTTTTATTTTTAGTTTTTTTTTCAAGCACAGGTGTGATCACATGATGAAGAAGCTTGCTTTCTAATTCTTTTAATTTATTCTTTTATTTGTTCCAGTCATTTGACTGTGGCCATGCTGGAGCACTGCCTAATCATGAGGTTTTTGGTTGAATATCACTGCAATGCACCTTGAGCAAGTGTCTTCTATAGATCTGGGCTAACCAAAGCCTTGTGAGTGGATTTGGTAGATGGAAGTTGAAAGAAGCTCATTGTGTGTGTGTGTGTGTGTGTGTATAGGGTGCAATGGGTAAATTGTTGCCATTTTATATTTTTACTTTGCACATACAGGATTTTACTAACTACACAGTATAGTAGGGTCAGTTGGGCACCATCTGTAAGAAAAACAGCACCATGATACAATTCACTCTGCCAGAAATTTGGAAACGACATGCTGTAGTGCTTGGAATTCATGACAGAAGCTCTAATACAAACAGATGGTGAACACACAGAATAACCATTGGCTTGCCGTGTCCCCAAAACATGTACCGAATGTGATAAAAGTCAAACATCCAGTCAACATCATGGTGTTTGGAGTGATCACTAGTGATGGCGACATTATGCTTCCATTCTTCTTCCCACATGGCCTCAGACTCAACACAGAGCCCTATATCAAGTGCCTGGAGTAAGTAGTGCTGCCCTTAGTCAAGACCCTATGTCTGGCAAGACCCTATGTCTGGCAAGAGGATTCTGCACCATGCCACACAAGCAGGAGAACCCAGTCATGGCTGTCAGACAATTTCTGCAACTACAGCACCCCTAACATCTGGCCACCTAACTCCCCAGACTGCAACACCCTTGATTATTATGTGTGGGATGCAGTTGAGCGAGAGACCAATAAAACTCCTTGTAAATGTGAATGAACATTATCATACAAGCAAGATTGTATATCTTTTCCAATCTTCTGTGGAACAAAATGTCCAGGCATGGGTAAATATTATCTTGCTTTGAAACTGGTGAAGGTTAGTGACAGGAAGGGCATCTAGCCATAGAAAAACTTATGCCAACAAATTCCATCTGACCCATGCAAACATGGAAAACTGGACATTAAATGATGATGGTGACAATGAAGATAATGATTCTGCATTTTATTTTACCATTTATTCTTGTCCTCATTTTTCCTTCTCTAAAAACATTATACATTTTAGTTGAATGGTATTTTCAATAATTTCCTTTTATCTTTTGAAAATTTCTTAAAATCAGTCCCTTTCTATAAGGTAACCTCAGGTTCAGAGACATGGAACTAGGAGTTGTGAAATATACATAAGCATTACTTCTTGTATTGGGCATAAATTTATATCTTCTTTGTAAACACTAGCACTTACCTGATTACATACATAAATCTAGATATTTGTGTGTATGTGTGTGCGCATGTATATCTGTGTGTGTGTGTATGTAAATCAAAAGTGCTGTAAATCAAAAGTGGGCCAAGCAAAACAGTTCATTCAGAAACTGATAAAGAAACATGATAGGCATGTAGTAGAAAACAGTTATTTAAAATCAATAAAAATGTAAGCTTGAGATAAATAAATCAAATAATTGATAAGGTTAAATATACAAGGTTGATAATTTGATAAAAAAAGGGTTGTGTGTGTGTGTGTGTTGATTTGAAGCTGATGAATCACCCCTTCCTTCCTTCCTTCCTTCCTCCTTCTCTGTTTCATCTTGCTTTTGTGCAGACCTGAACAGATGCAACACAGCAAGAACATTCTAAGTAAAACTGGGTTTGATGCAGTTATACTGACTCACATGATAAAAGTGGATTTTGGAAAACACCTAATTTCCTCTCACTACACACACACACACACACATACACACACGTGCACAAAACTGAAGTTTTTGGGAAGGGATCCACATGAATTTAGAATAGTCTACAAGGAAATCCTACACTACACAGTCTGCAACAGACTTTCTAAAATTGGTACTTGATGGACTAATTCATTTTGGCTTTAGTACATCTACATGTAATAATATTTAATATAAATTTAATACAACTTATATTGCTTATTATTAGTCACAGTTTTAGGTGTGGATAGGGTTTGTGGTTTAGGCATGGACGTAGCTGTGTGGTTAAGAAACTTGCTTTTCAACTATGTTGTCTTGGGTTCAGTCCTACTGCATGACACCTTGGCTAAAACGCATTTAATATAGTCACAAATTGATCAAAGCCTTGTGAGTGGAAATGGCAGATAGAAACTGAAAGTAGCCTGTTTTATATGTAAATGTATGCGTGTATGTGTCTGAGTATGTCTGAGTGTGTATGTGTTTGGATGTACCCTTGTCTAATTGTAAATGAGCATCATCATGGTGCAAAAGATGCTGTTCCTTTCCACTCTTCCATGTAAAACATGGCTAGCTGTGGTAAAATATTATCTTGTGTGGAAACAAGTGAGGGTTGGCTACAGGAAAGGCATCTGGCCACAGAAAACCTGCCTCAACAAATTCTGTCTAAGCCATGCCAGCATGGAAAAACAGATGCAAAATGAATGACAATGATGGTTGGGATTAGGATTAAGGCTTAGGGTAAGCATTTCAGATTTAAGGCTAGGGTTTAGTGTTAGAAGATAGAATTAGGGTTCATGCAGTCCTGTTAATCTATGATTCAGCATTTAGGGTAAGATAAATGATTCATTTCTATTATTCGTTTCTCATTTTTAATGAGACGAAATTTAATTCTCTGTTATAATGGTTGTTGGATTCTTCTGAGACAATTATGAAAAAGGTAATAAAATGGAATGAAGATTCTTGAACAACAAAAAAGAAAAAAAAAAGGACTAGATCATCATCATCATCATCATCATCATCATCATCATCATTTAATTTCCATTTTCCATGCTGACTTGCATTGGAGAGTTTGACAGGAGCTGGAAAGTCGGAGAGCTGCACCAGGCTCCAATTGTATTTTAGTATGGTTTTCTATGGCTGAAGGTTTTTCCTAATGCCAACCACATTAGAGAGTGTACTGGGTGCTTTTTGCGTGGCATCAGCACAGGTACTTTCTACATGGCACCAACACAACTGCTTTTTACATGGGGATGTAAACAAACCAACAAAGGTTGTCAAGTAGTGGGGGTGACAAGTACAGACACAAAGACACATTTTGCTCATGAGGCACTGGTCAGCCGGGGCAGTGGTGCTGTTGGAGAAAACATTTGCCCAAGGTGTAAATGAACCCAAAACCACATGGTTGCAAAGTGAGTTTCTTAACCACACAGCCATGCCAGGTCCTAAAAACAGATGAAAATGGAAAAAAAAAAGAAAAAAAATTCCTTCTGAGGCATTGCTGTGTGGTAAGAAGCTTCCTTCCCAACCACATGGTTCTGGGTTCAGTCCCACTGCGTGGCACCTTGGGCAAATGACCTCTACAATAGCCTTGGGCCGACCAAAGCCTTGTGAGTGGATTTGGTAAACAGAAACTGAAAGAAGCCTGTCGTATATATATGTGTGTGTGTGTGTGTGTCTGTCTGTCTGCTTTTGTCCTCCCACCATCACTTGACAACTGATGTTAGTGTGTTTACATCCCTGTAACTTAGTGGTTTGGCAAAAGAAACCGATAGGGTAAGTACTAGAATTACAGAGCATAAGTGCCAGGGTTGATTTGTTCAACTAAAGGCAGTGCTCTAGCATGGCTGCAGTCAAATGACTGAAACAGATAAAAAGAAAAAATACCTTCATGTGATCTTGCGGAACAATGAGTTTATTATTTATTATACATTAATATCTGGTGATCAAGCTTATGTCAGTTTTCAGTTGTGATAATACAGAAGAGACTTGCAGCTTTTGGATTTCATAGAAGCTGCAAGTTTAATGAAATAACATCGAAATATTGTAGAAAATATCGCTCAGTAATATAATGTGTGTTTGCATGTGTGTGTTTAAATGGAAGAAAAATAATAAACTTCCATAAAATATACTGTCTTTGTGAATGCAAGTGTGTTTACATAATAGGGAAAAATAATAGACTTTGATAGCTCCACTGTGTTTAACGTGACTAAATTATTACCCCACATCAAAAAAGTTTATTTTATTTCAATTCAGGCAATATACAACAGACAATATTCACTCATTCCTGTTTTTCTTTCTTTCTTTCTTCTTTATTTTTTCAGCTTATTACTACTGTTTATCCTTCTCTTTCTCTCTTAGTCTCTCACACGCATTAGAGATGATGATGATGATGATGATAATAATGAGAATAAGCATTAGAATAATAATAATGATGATGATCATAATATTGATAATAATGATGGTGTTAACAATAACAACAACATAGTTGTTACTATTATAATTATTGTTGCTGTTATTATTATTAACATCATCATCATCATCATCATCATCAACCACCATCATCATTGTCATTATTAAAGCAAGCAGATCTCATAAATCTGTTTGCAGCAATAATTCAGACATGGAGTCTGAAGACAGATGATGTTAAAGTGTAAGTTCTCAGGCCACAATATATTTTTAAGATATACCATCATTCTGTTTCAATCCCTACATGTTATAGCAAACTGTATCATATAAATTTTTAGGTCATGAGATAAATTAGCCATGTTGCTGTTGTTGTTATAATACATACCAGGGTTCCATTGCATATAAATCAATGTTTTTTAAATATTCTTTTATGTTTGTACTTGTTTCAATCATTCAACTGCGACCATGCTGGAGCACCACCTTAAAGGGCTTTATTTGAAGTAATCAACCCCAGGACATATTCTATGTAAGCCTAATACTAATTCTATTGGTCTCTTTTGCTGAACTGCTAAGTTACAGGGACGTAAATGCACCAACATCAGTTGTCAAGCAATGATGAGGTGGGGGAGTCAAACACAGACAAATGACATGCACACACACACACACACATATATATATACATAACAGGCTTATTTCAGTTTCCATCAACCAAATCCAATCACAGGGCTTTAGTTGGCCTGATGATATAGTAGAAGACACTTGCCCAAGGTGCAACACAGTGGGACTGAACCCAGAACCATATGGTTGGGAGGCAAGCTTCTTACCGCAAAGCCATGACATTCCTAAAAAAATGAATTCACAAAATATTTTGTTCTCCTCTCTGTTTCATATTTTATTGTTGATTATTTTCTGTTACTTGTTTTAGTTTAGTCCTTCCAACCCTCCAGCCATATAATTTATATTAGACAATGTCTACTTTCGTTTTGAACACATTACTCTTTATTTCTTCATTTACGTTTTCTTTACATGACATCATAATAATTTCCTGTTAATCATCCCTCACGGCCATAAATCCCAGATAAATTTTCAATTTGCTTAACTTCTCTATTTCACACACACACATACACCACCACCACCAACAACAACAATTTCATCCTCGCCACTGCCACCGCTACCACCACCATTGTTTTAGCAGTCATTTTACAATGCTTGTAAGAGGCCAGATGAGATTCATTGGTGCCAAATTTCCTTTAACTGGATGTCCTTGCTGTCACCAACCCTCTCTTGTTTCTGAGAAAATTAATAGTGCAAGCAGTTTTGGGGGTGGGGGCAAGTCAATTACATTTGAGATGTAGTTAACACAGACAAATTCACATTTGGAACTTGAGAAAAGTCTTGCATATTTTTACTGTTCCACTCACAGATTGCACTTGTAATGTACGAATTAGCTGGTCGATTTCTCCTTCTGAAAATCCCAGTTTATCAAGATTCTCTTTGAAGCATTTACTAAAACCTAGTGCTCCAATTATTATTGGTATGTGTGTGTGTTTGTGTGTGTGTGTGTGTATATTTATGTATGTATGCATGCATGTATGTATGTATGTACGTACAACAGATTATTTCAGTTTCTGCCTACCACATCTTTTCCCAAGACTTTGGTTGACCTGGGGTTATAGCACAAAACAGTTGCCAAATGTGCTTTGTAGTAGTACTGAACCTGAAAGCACATGGTTTGGAAGGAAACTTTTTAACCACACAGTCCTTGACTGCTATTCTAAAGTAGGTCTTTAGAACAGGTTATCAACAACCAGGGTGGTGGGATATTATCTAGATTAAATATATCAATTAAGTCCAAAGAAACATTTGTTTCTTTCCCATCTTGAAATGTGATAGGACTTTCTTTCTAACCTAGTATAAGTAAATAAATAAATAAAGCTTGATGTCAGGTATAATTTTCATTCCCAGTTTATTTTGGGCCTATTCCTTACACATGGTCTACAAAAAGAATCAGTACAGCAGAATAGTGAAAATTATTTGGCTGGACCAGAACAGATGAGGATACAATGAAAGTTAAAACTCTGGTATTCAATTGTGAGGCATGTTCCACCACTAAATTTAACCCTTTACCATTCAATACTTTGTGTCCATGTACCAAGGTATTTGAAATTTCCAACTACCCTCAGCGACTTACCATCTCTCACTTTCACTGATACAGGCATTTCGTGGTTGAATACTTGCAGCTGTTTTCTTTGCGTTACAGTACAATCCTACCTTCCCCTGATTCCTGCTCTAATCTGCTCAGTACCTCTTATACCTGATCTGTCTTCTCTGTTAGTAATGCCAAGAACTATATATATGACTTCCCAAATGGGAGATACCTTTGTCTCCCAATTCTTGTTTTATGGGTTGGGGTATCAAAGAATATTAACAATATGATACATGATCCAGATTTAGTGACTTTCAAAACTGTCAGTAATAACCTGCAAAACAACAAAGAAAGCAAGACTTCCCAGAAACAGGGTGCTACCTTTGACTCACCCTGTATGTATATATATATATATATATATATATATATATATATATATATATGTGTGTGTGTGTGTGTGTGTGTGTGTTTGTCATCTCTGCCACTTGACAACTGGTGTTGGCTTGTTTACAACCCTGTAACTTAACAGCTTTGCAAAGGAGACCAATAAAATAGTAAGTATCAGACTCAAAAAAATAAAACAAATGCTGGGGTTGATTTCTGTGACTAACAACTCCACCCCACAAAGCCAGTGTCCCCCACCCTCCGTGGCATGGCCAAAGTTTGATAACCAAAACAAGTAAAAGATAAAAAAAGAAAATATATTTCATAAAAAACAAACAAACTATATGATGTACAAAAGCTGGATTATTAAATACAATCATGAGATCAAATCCTGTTGGAACCATTATGATGGGATATCTTTCGAGATAAGACAATTACTCTTCATGCTTCAGATCTCATTCCTAGTTTAAGCATGAATGGTTAGCAATAGGAGAAGGCATCCACCCAACTGTAAAAATGCTTCTTCTCACTCTTCATATACAAATGTCTAAACTTATAAATAAAGCTACTCGCCCACCAACCCATGCTGGCTTATTAAACAAAACAGATGTAATGAATGGTTGGATTACTGCATTTGCTAAAGTGTGCATATGCATGCAACTGCACACAGTGACAGAGTAAGAGTTTGAACTGCTTGCTTCGCTAGTATGCATGCAAATTCTATTTAAACACCCAAATGGCCACATGCTCACGTCCATGTTTATCTGGATGGAATTCACCATTACATAACACACATACACACACACACACACACAGTCTCTCACACACATAGAGAGAAATGTTTTTCTTCTGGATGACTTCTCTAAACACACTCATGCACTGTTTCACACACACACACAACTGTTATATTCTGGATTATTTCTCTCTCTCTCACTGTCTCTCTTATACACATAGTCTCTCTCCCACCCCCAAACAGTCTCTCTCTTTCTCTCTCACACACACACACACTGTCAAACACACACGTACACCATTTTTATTCTGGGTGACTTCTCTCTCTCTCTTCACTGCCTCTCTCTTTCTCCCCCTCTCTCTCTCGCACACATACACACAATGTCTCTCTCTCTCTCTCACACACACAAACACAAAGTCTCTCTCCCCCACACAGTGTCTCCTTCTCTCTCTCTCACACACACACATACATACATAGAGTTACACACAAACATAGAACTGTTTTTATTCTGATTGACTTCTCTCTCTCTCTCTCTCAAAACACACACACGCACTGTCACACACAACATGTCATGAATGCTTCACTGAATAAACAATTGTCAAAGCAAGTGTGCCATCACCACAGCCAACACCACCACCATAATGTCTCACAGTTGTTGGTTGTCTCTCTTCAACACACACACAGAGTTAAATGTAGCTCAACAAACGCCCAGCCTCCATCACGAGCAATAATTACTTATCATATCACCAATCTCCAATACTAAGTTATTCTAATTATAACAATCACAAGATGACTACAACCACAACAACAACAATAGTTTTGCCTTTCTCCTTCTTTGTCTCTTGTCTTCTTATATTTCCTGACAAGAATAGTTCAATTAAATTCCAGCAATTTTTTTGTTTGTTTGTTTGCCTGAAATTTTTTTAAAATTTCTATTTTACTATTTTAAAAAATTCTATTAAAAAAATTTTTTTTTTACTCTGTCTTTTACACCTTCCATTTGTGAATATGTGTGTGTGTGTGCATATATATATATATAGATAGATAGAAAGATAGATAGATTGATAGATAGATAGATAGATAGAT
>NC_068991.1:60895488-60903980 GCF_001194135.2 Octopus bimaculoides
ACATATATATATATATATATATATATATATATATATATATATATATAAATATACATATACATTACATTTACATATATATATATATATATTTATATTTATATTTATAATCTGGATTAGCACAGAGCATAGCACATTATTTTCACTACATCTCAAAGACTTGTTCAAAATAAGTCTTTTGTTTGATTCGCTTCTAAAAGGAAACTATTTTAAGCTGGTAAGTTAAGTGGATAGAACGTTTCAGAGATGAAGAGGAAACGGTAATGAATGAAAAACTGGTGCCAGTTGAAAGATTTCCACAGAGATCACTAGACCAAACAACAGACTTTCTCTCTCAATAAACTTCACATATACTAATGCTACTCTCATAATATTTTTGCTGAAGAATACTGCGAAGTTCCACTTTCAAACAAGTTATTGATTTCTGGTTGAAAATAATCATTAAGCAGAAATACAAAACAAAATCTGCAATGTAAACATCAATAATTTTTTTTTTTCATTATAAAAGTAAAAATTCAAAACCAATTCATCTTTTTTTTTCCATTTTTCTTTTCTTAAAAAGTTTTTCTTTAAACCGTTTTGAAAAACCATATTATTCGCTTCAGTGGAAATTTCTGAGAATATGGTAAGGTAATGAAATATGTACTGCTGTAGAAGAATACATTTAAGAACTTTCTGGAAATGCCAACATTTTATTCAGTTGGTGTATAGAACTGAATGGGAACTGAGAACAATAGTTTCCCTCCCCCCACTACACACACCCCGCCAGTCGAATGGACTCTGTTGGTCAAGTGGTCAGGTAAGTGAGTACATAAAATATTATTTAATGTGATAATGAGGAAGAGGAAACTTTGATAAAACAGATGATAACAATCTTGTTATGATGACAGGACTACAATAGTTTGGCTGGGTGACTGACAGACTGGAACAAACTTTATGGCTCTGTTACAATAGGAACACATGGTGATGGAGGGGACAAGGGACAGGTTGGGAAAGGGTGGAATAAGGAGGAAGTTTTAATACAAATGTGTCAGCCAAACAGTATGATGCAAAGATGAAGAAGTTAGAAAGTCAAAACCAGAAAGCTGAAGATATAAAGAAGGCAAAGCGAGGGAGAAGGTGAAGGTGTAGATGGTAAAGCAGGAAGAATGGCGAAGGTGTAGATGGTAAAGCAAGGAGAGAATGGCAGAGGTGCAGATGGTAAAGCAAGGAGAGAATGGCAGAGGCGTAGATGGTAAAGCAGGCAGAAAGGTGAAGAAGATCAAATATGTTAACAAAAGACTTCGACGTAGTCCAGACTCTTCTAACTCATCACTGCAGCAATATTGTATGGTGATTTGTTGAAGAAAGGCCCTATTCACACGTCCATTTACTTAACTTCAATAAATATGTTAGCTACAGTTATCTACTTCAGATTTTATTCACTGAATTATTTTTCACACAAACATCACTTGTATTCATAATACAAACTTCCATTTAGAAATTCAGTACTTGAAATTTGTTTGCTGTACTAGTAATGCGATGGGTGGTGGTGATATGATGTGACAGTGGTGTTACAGTAGAAATTGTATGTGGTGGTGGTAGTGTTGGTCTTATGGCAGCAACTGTATGGTGTGATGGTTGTAAGTAGATATGGTGGTAGCTGTTATACGGTAGTGATTGCATGAGGTGGTGGTTGTTTTCATCATCATCATTGTCACCATTTTTAATGTCCGCTTTTCTGTGCCTGAGGTGGAATTTTTTCGTATGGCCAGATACCCTTCCTGTCATCAACCATCACCTGTTTCCAAGCAAGGTAATATTTTCCCATATATATATTTACAGACAGACATGTTGCCATGGATGTCTGGACACAAAAAAACATCCAGCTGTAGAAAATTCTCTGCAACAAAGTCTGACTGATCCATGCAAGCATGGAATATTGGATGTTAAAATGATGTTGATAATGAAACAATGATAAGTGTGGCTGATACTGAACAGTGCTAAATTGCTGCTACGGCCCTATTTATCGATACGTCAGTAATACTCCTTGTTAGCATTTAGAATATATATCAATATTATCATTTATGATCTAAATACATTTGACATTTATCTAAAATATCATTTGTTTGTTTACTTGTTTCGATCTTTTCTGTTTTTCACTTTTTTTGATTTCTTGTTTTCCTAACTGCTGTAGAAAATATCAATTTTAAATTCCATTGTTTCTTGTCAAATGTCTTGGTAAGTTAGTTTTTCTTGTATTATCAACGAAAATTGATAATAAGCCGAGGTTGACTAGTTCAGCAAATATATTGTTTTACATTGTACTGCTGCCTATTGAACTGTGAAGCAATAGTGATGTCTGGTTGGTGAACGTAATGATGGAAGTAACAAAATATATCTTAAGGAAAGTATAAATCACTGCTTACAAGAACATTTGAAACCAAAGTAGCAGTTTAACACCTTAATTTAGATTAGTTAAACCAATGAAGGAGTCACTATATGTTGGTTCAATCTTCAAGAAATAGCAATCACCTCACCCTCAAATCAGAACAAAATATATCAATGAATGTACAGAATAAATCAATGCTAACAGGAATAACAGGAACATTTGAAACCACAGCCTAGTAGTTTAGCATCTTAACTTAGACAAACCAATATAGGAACTTCTATGTGTTGACTCAATCTTCAAGAAATAGCAATCAAATCTCCCTCAAATGACAAAATATTTCTTAACAAAAGTATAATATAAATTATTGCTTACAGGAACAGTTGAAATGACAGCTTGCTTACTCAGCTGTCAAAAAATAGCAGTCAAACCTCTAATGGCAACCACCTTCAATCATGTTGTATGCGTCAGATTTGTATTTTATCTTTTACTTGAGCAAGTTATAACATACAACTTGTCTCAAGAGAACATGGGCCATTTCCATGTCTATGCTAAGGGTGGAACATATCAGTTTAACCCTTAAAATTCAGATTATTCTGTCAGATTGTAAAGCTTATTGATTCACATTATTTCTAATTAACCAGGGATTATCTCATAACGTTGAAATTTCAATGATGTGATTGTTAGTTTTTAAAATGATATTGTAGGGTAGGTGTGACAGCCCAGATCTGGCCAGTTTGAACATGAAACATTTTGGATATTTGGGCCAGATATGGTTTGTTTAAATGTTAAAGAGCTAAAATCAATAGTCTGACCAATCTCCTACAAGAACAATGCATTTCTAATAGTTTAGTAGAAAGATTTTTGTTACCTGTTCAGCTAGCATCAACCACAATAACTGGTGAGTTATGGAATATTCCATCAAACCTCGACAGGTCATTATCTGGGCACATTTGTTGCTGATAGAACATCGAGGATGTTCACTGGAACCGATTAATTCTTGCATGCAGTTATCACTTGTATTTTCTTCAATTTCTCCATACACTGAAAAAGAAGCCATTTCAAGAAATTAGAAACAAGTTTCAACAGTAATCCACAGAGAGAAATGTTTACCTAACTGGGTAGGTGAATAATTATGAATACTGGTAGACTGTTACAGTCATTAAACCTTCCTGTTGGATTCCCAAGCATGGCCAACCGAGACTATGGATCTTATCCAATCACCTTGTTTTTGGTCTGATAGGACCCTATGGAGGATGTGCCTACACAACCCTGTCAGAAATAGGGGGCAGAAAAAAATGGATCAATGAAATGCTGAATGGATAAATTGCTGCAATTTATTGCAATCTGACGACCAGAACTTTATGCTGCATCAAGAAATTATGGTTCTTTGAGTATAAAAAAAAAAAAAATGACAAGTGATGTGATTGAGTCTGGAAGTCATCAAGTAAAGAACCAGACAATATGCAAAGTAAAAGAACCAACAACTGCATAAATGAATTATGAATTGGAAGCCCGAAATCCCAAACTAGACAGTAGTACAATGGCAAAAAAAAAAAAAAAAAAAAAAGAACTGTGGTGGGGACACAAAAAAAAAAGAAACAAAAAAACTCAAGAAAGCATAGGTCAATTTATTTAACTAAGCAATGTAATTATGTTTCCTTTTTCTGTCTTTTTGTATTTTGAAACAGTGGCAGGAAATTCATGAAATAAATGTTGAAAGTAAGAAATGCTTGTTACAGACATTTCATCATTTATCAATTCCTACTAAATATTCTTTCCTTTTACCAATTTTTTTTACTTATGTCAATTCTCCCACCACACACACACACACACACACACACACACACTCAGACTGACAATGATTTGGACTGCTCTGAGACTTCTATAAGTTTTAAGGAGAAAGTTACTTTTTCTTTTTTTTCTGTTTTATAAACATTTTTTTTTCCATGTTAGCATGACTAAGGTGTTTCAAACTAGATACTTACATATTAATAGTTAAAACAAGTTTCTTCTACAAAATATATTATTTAAGCTGAAAACAGCAACGGAACAGGCTTTCATAAGAAAAAAAAAGCCAAGAAAAAGAAAAAAATGGCCAGTTAAAGAGATAGACAAAACTGGAACCAAGTTTTAATGTTGTATGTTTAATTCCAAATCTTTTCCTATGGCAACTTTTCCTAACCTAAGATTAATTTACCATGTTCATGCAAACATTTGAAGTAATTACATTTTTGTGAGGAATAGTCTGCAGGAATAAATTGAACCATGATTGCAACACTAAAGAATCTTCCATCTGAGACTATACTTAAGATACTCGATCTGTATTCAATGCCGAACAAAAGAGATACATATCTATGAAATATTGATTTCTTTAATAATAATCATTTCAAGACATGTACTGTATAAAAAAAAAAAGAAAAAAATAGAAATCACAATAACAATAACAACAACAATGGTTTCAAATTCTGGCACAAGGCTAGCAATTTTGAGGAGGAGATAAGTTGATTACATTGACTCCAATGTTCGACTGGTACTTCTTTTATCGATCCTGAAGGAATAAAAGGCAAAGCTGACCTCAGAGGAATTTGAACTTTGCATTTTACCTAGCATGCTAACAATTCTGTCAGCTTGCTGCCTAATATAATAATAATAATAATAATAATAATAATAACAATGGTTTTAAATTTTGCCACAAGGGCAGCAATTTCTGGGAAAAGGGGATAAGGTAAGTCAATCACATTGACCCCAGTGTTCAACTGGTACTTATTTTATCGATGGATGAAAAGCAAAGTCAGCCTTGGCAGAATTTGAACTCAGAGCATGGAGACGGATGAAATGCCACTAAGTATTTTGCCCGGCGTGCTAACGGTTCTGCCAGCTCCACACCACAATAATAATAACAACAACAACAACAACAATAATTTTTTTTATGAAAAAAATAAACCGAGCATTGTATTCAACAGGAGATCTGTATATATTTTATTTGAAAAGTGCTGCAAAAATTTTGAAGTCGCAAACGTTTTCTCTTTCTCTCATACAACACAAACAATTTCAACTACAGAGAATCAACCAAATTCCAAAATAGACTCAACAATTATTGATCATGAAGATTGGAAGAAAATTATTTGGGGACACCATTCTGATATTCTGAGTCATCATGAACACATTTTGGTCTTATAGGCATAAAGAAAAACCCACTATAAAAATAATTTTGACATTACTGGTAATTTAAATGGTTTAGTTTTACTCAAGGGGGATAACTATAGCCATTAAGTAGGGGATGACGCACCATACGGAAAAGAATCCAGTTATCTAATAATGAAGAAAGAATTGGCTAAATAGCAAAACGAATCTTTACATTACGACCTGCAGCCTTTGTAAATATTGGAGAAAAGGATTAGATTTATGAAGAGGAGTTATTAATATCGGTGAGCTTATACCCAGTCACCATCAGATGATGTATTCAATGATTTATATTTTTATATCCTTAAGAAAATGGACTAAATAAATGATAGTTGTCAGTGCAATGATAGCTAAGGGATGGAATATATCAGAAATATCGGAAAGAATATTTAGAAAGCTGTACAGTTGGGAGGGCTGGTATTTACTGAAGGTTGGTAAATGAAAATAGAAATGGAACTGTCAGATATGAGTGTTACAATTAATATAGGAAATGTATAGTTTGAGAGATTAGATGAACAAAATAAGTTAAGAGCCAAGCAATCAGCTTTCTCCAAAATTGATAAATAAAGAATTATTCAGAGAATCTAACTATGAACTAATATAGTAAAACAATGTTTCGTTTTCTTCCTTTTTCTTTTTGTTTCCTCCTTTTTCATATTGATTAAAAGAAAATCAAAGCTAACAGCAAATGTAACAACATTTATCAAACAAAATTGTGTCCTGCAGGGAAAGAGCAACACAATGCACTCAAACTATCAATGTATAGTGCTGAAAATGTCCCTCCATCTTTAACATTTATCTACACATGATTTTTATCAGTTATATATGTGAATGTAAGGAATAATACAGCTAACTAGTCACTTAGCAATGACTACAGATCGATAATAAAGTTCTGGGATTTACTTTGGTTCATATACTCAAATACCAACAGTCAAATATAATACTGTGTTGGATGGAATTTATTCATAGATAGCAGGATTTAGTAGTGTAAGGACTTATTTTTCTAATCCCCTGCTACTTCAGTACAGTGTGTGTGTGTATATACATAACTGTGTGTCTGTGTATGTATGTGCACATGTGTGTGTATAGGAATATTTCTGTAATGACCTCACAACTATATTTCCAACCACAATTCAGTTCAACTCTGGTCTTGAGAGCCAGTGGCAAGCAATGCACTGCTTTATCTAAATGTTCATCTGTATTTTCTATCTTCTTTCTTGTCTGTATTAGCAATGTGTTTCTCTACTTTCTATTCAGGCTTTAGTGTTCATATATGTATCTGGTTATACTTCCATCCAATCCTTCCCCATAACATCATCCCTCTGGAAATTCCTGTATACTAATTTTTTTTTCTTTTAAACCATCCAAAACAAACTGTAACTACTTAATTAGTGCTAGTAACGAACCTACAAGAGTGGGTTGGTGCATCAAAATTTTCACCTGTCATGAATATTTTCTCTTTGACTGTACAAGTTCCATCAGAACTGGAAAACCTGGTGTTTCCTTTGTCACAAAGAAGCTGCACACTTTGAACTAATCTGACGTGAGGAACTTGAAGAAAAGAGATGTCAACATCATCATCTCAGACGCACCAACAACATAACGGGCAGCTTCCCTTGTCATCTATGTCCAAGGACATGCCATTCCAGGATTGCACTGTTTACACATCTATCAACTCACAAAATGTAGAATAAGATTCCTAGAGGACAATATCATCATCAATATTGACAGACAGCTGTAAGCAAGTAACAAGCGCCATTAAATTCTCATTCCACTTTTAGAGAATGGGACCATTGAGGAGTTTATGTTTTGTTGCTGTAATTGTTGTTTTGTCTGTTATTGTTGTTGTTATGTCTGTTACTCCTTTGTTGGTGACGACATGACTTTTATTGCTGTTTTATTGTGATTGTTGTTATTGCTGCAGCAGTAATGGTTTTTGTTGTTGTTGTTGCTGTTATTATGGTTATTGTAGTTGCTCTTGATGTTACAGAGCCTGTCAGCCGACTTCCGTGTTTAACCATGCCATTTTTGATTTTGTTTGACTCGATGCTGCCAAACCTTTGGGTTTAGGGAGCAAGACTACTGGTTTTGCCAGTTACACACTTCATTTTTGTTTTTGTCAATTGTTTCACTTTTGGCCTGGATTCAACCTCTTCCATATTTGAGGGGGTTGAAGCATGTGGTGACCCTGTTTATGTTTGTATTTTCCTGGATTTTCACTTGCTCTTGTTGTTGCTGTTATCATAGTAATTGGGGTGAAGTGGTGAGAAAGAATCTTCAAATATTGGGCCTCACAGAGGAGATGACAAGGGGCTGAGACTTCTGGCAGCTTTCTCTGCTTGAGAAGACATGTCAGTCAAAAAAAAATTGTGACCATCCATGCATCCAGGCAGGTGAGATTTGAACTCAGAATGTAGAGAGTGAGAAGATAAACTCTAAAGCATTTCTGCTAACACACCAATGATTCTCCTACTTTTCCACTCAGAGAAATGTGAAATGATGTGTTTTTCTTAAGAACGCCACATGCTGCCTGAACCAGGAATCAAACTCATGATTTAGTGATCCTGTGTGCAACATCCTAACCACTAGGCCATATGCCTTTCCATACATACATACAGTGGGGGTGGACTGAAAAGTTCCTGGCTTTGGGTAAAAGAAAATACAGGAGGATTTGTTAATTATGATTTTATACAACATATCCCTCTCTCAGATTCACACACTTATTGCAGCGGTCCTTCAGTTTTTCTAAGCCCTGCAAAAACAATTGAAAGGTTGGTCCTCCAATCAGGCTTCTCGTGATACTCTTAAAACTAAGATGTGTTCAGCCCCCCCTCATGTGTATATATACATATATGTTTGTGTGGTGTGTGGTGTGTGCGTATGTGTATACATATATATATATACACACATATATATATATATGTATATATATATATGTATA
>NC_068991.1:60904143-60908277 GCF_001194135.2 Octopus bimaculoides
ATATATATATACTAGGAGGTGCTGTAAAGTTCTTGGTTTTGGGTAAAAGAAAACACAGGAGAATTAGTAAATTATAATTTTATTCTACATATTCTTCACACACTTATTGCAGTGGTCTTTCAGTTTTTCTAAGCCCTGTAAAACAACTTGGAAGATTGGGTCTTCAACCAGGCCTTTCACAATACCCTTAAAGCCAGCAACTTTTCAGCATTCCCTCATACATACATGTATGTATACACATATCATGGGCTGCTTTCAGTTTCTGTCTACAAAATTCACTCACAAGGCTTTGATTGGTTTGGGGTTATAGTAGAAGACACGTGCCCAAGGTACTGAGCCATGGGACTGAACCTGAGACCACATGGTTAGGAAAGAAGTTTCTTAACCATGACAGAGTGTAAATGATTTAAGAGAAAAACTGGGAATAAGAGGCATCAGATGTTGTGTGCAAGAGAGAAGACGGCACTGGTTTGATCATGTGATGTGATTGGATGAGGACAGCTGCATAAAGAAGTGCTGAGCTCTAATTGTGGAGGGTACCTGTAGAAGGAGTAGACCCAGGAAGGCGCGGGATGAAGTGGTCAGAAAGGATCTTTGGACGCTGGGCCTCACTGAAGAAATGACAAGGGATTTGCTGTACTTGATAAGACACATCAAGCTAAGTAAAGCCTTCTACTCATACAGGTCTATCCTTTCAGGTGTTGGTACCACTTAAAAAACACCTGTGCTGGTACTGTGTTAACGCACCCATGCTAGTAGCATGTAAAAAGCACCCAGCACACTCTGTTAAGTAGCTGGCATTAGGAAGGGCACCCAGCCGTTGAAACCCTACTACAACAGATAGTTGGAGTCTGAACAGCTCTCTGCTAGCCAGCTCCATGTCAAACTGTCCAGCTTCTGTCAGTATGCAAAGCAAACATTAAACAATGATGATGATGACACCTACACCTGTACCTAGTTGTACTTCTTGTAGGCTGGGTTTTAGTTCTGGTCTTTACGGTTTATATACTTGTACCCAGTGGTTCTTTTATGGGCACATTTTTCTCTTTCTTGGTTGGAAATCTCATGACCCTAGGGTGAGTTGTGTCACCTTTATATTTCTTGATAATTTCTTCCTTGCCATGGAAGAATGACTGAACTGTTCACTGGCTCAGAACAGAAGAAAGATAATTTTGCGAAGTGGTAATGCTAGTTTCCTTCACTTAATGGGTGATGTCAGTGTAATATTTGCAAGTAGCTTCAGCTCTAACATCAATGTTTTTGTTGCTATTGTTGCAGCCTTTGTGTCAGTTGCAAGCGAGATGTTGATTAGCATTCTTGACACTAACTCTCTCCTTCTGCTTACCTGTGATCTCTCTCTTTCTCTCTCCATCTCTCTCTTTCTCTCTCCATCTCTCTCTTTCTCTCTCCATCTCTCTCTCACGTGATTCCACTTTGAACATTATGATTCTTTGGCTGAAATCCATTTTTTTTTAAAAGCGAGGGATTGAGTTTTTGTTTTTCTTTTAAGTCACAAAATTTAAATGAGAAGACAACCCAGAGGACATTGTCAAAAAAGAGAAAACTGCATCCAAAGCTCTTCATGATTATCAATGAAAAAGTTTAAAAAAAATATCCTCTTTCAGGTAAAAAAAATTTTCCAAAACTTATACTGTAGAAATGCAATGCAGCCTCTTCAATAATGATGATGATGATAATAATAATAATAATAATGATGGCATATTTCTTCTTTCCTGCTTGTCTGCAATAGAATGAATAAATCCTATTAAATGTTTTATTTTTGTTGATCTCACTTTTTTTTGTTCACCTAAATCTTCTTAAATGACAACTATTTCAAGATCTCAAGCTAAGTCCTAAAAAAATTTCACTGGAAGTCGAGACAGAGACACTTCACACCAGGCAGCAACATTTGCTTCTGTCATGTCTTCATGCAGCAGAAAAAAAAAAAAAAAAAAAAAATTAAATAATTCTTATACTGATTCTAAGAATCTGTTCTGCTCTTTTTTGCTTTACAAGTGCTAGATTCATTCCCAATATAAAGTACTAACTGATATTTGGTTCCTTCTCCACTACCAAAAATTTCAGATCACAACCCTGAGAGAGGTGCCCTTGCACTTGACCTCTTTCAAATGGGGAAGAATTCTCTGAGGTATCAGTTTTACCACAGAAATAACACTTTGGTCACCTTCATCCAACTAATACACGTTTGCTTGCATGCTTCAGACTGGAAATGGTCAAACAGATCTTCCATACATACGGGTATGTCCTTTATGGCTATGCTCCCCACTCACTTTCTCAGCCAAGAGGTCCTTGTCTTGTGAGCTTGTGGGTGCTACTGCTATGTAAAAATCACCTGTGTCGGTGCCACATAAAATACACCAATTCTGGTGTCACACAAAAAGCACCCATGCTGGTGTCACAAAGAGAGCACCCATGCCAGTGTCACATATAAAGCAATTGTGCCAGTGCCACGTGTAAATCATCCAGTACACTCTGTTAAATGGTTGGCATCAGGAAGAACATCCAGCTATAGAAACCATGCCAAAACAGACGACAGGAGCCTGGTGCAGCTCTCTGGATGGCCAGCTCTTGTCAAATCATCCAACCCATGCCAGCATGGAAAACAGATGTGAAATGATGATGAAGATGATGATGATGCCTGTAAGCTCCCCAGATAAAAAAAAACACCTGTGACTTTGGTGGTATTTCTGTTTCCTTTTTCCTTCTGGAGGATGGACTTGAGTTCTATTACTTCCCTGTGCAACTCCACTACTGCTGTCACTCCAGCTTGACTACGACATAAAGAGACCTTTCACCAACAACTTCCACACCCTCTGCTTTTGTGACTACAATCGTTATTAGTCAACATGCATTTTTCTATGCTTGCATGGGTCAAATGGATTTTGTTGAGTCAGATTCTCTATGGCATAGTGCCCTTCCAGTCACCAACTCTCACCTGTTTCCAAGTAAGGTGAGATTTTCCCATGACCAGAAATGTTGCTGAAGATTAGAAACGAAGGACAATGCTTGCATGACAGCAACATATTTTCAACTATAATGCGATGTCAAAGCAAGGAGGGGACAGTAACACACAAACATACACACACACACAAACATACACCCAAACATGCACACACGCACAAACATACACCCAAACTTGCACACACACATGCATGCATACATACATACATATGCATGAGAATACATGCATAAAACATTCAAATCTGCACATACATACATACATACATACAAACAAACAAAAATACCCTGTTGTAGATGTTGAAATTCCTGTGAAGAAGCCTTGGGTTTAGGTTAGAAACCGACCCTTTCCCTATTGGCAAGAAATATTGAAATAAACTGAATGACAGACAAACAGACAGACAGGCAGGCAGGCAGGCAGGCATGCATGCATGCATGCATGCATACATACATACATACATACATACATATGATTAGCTTCTTTCAGGTCCTGTCTATCTGTCTAGCAAATCTACTCACAAGGCCCTTTGGTTGGCTCAGAGCCACAATAGAAGATACTTGCCCCAAGGCACCATGCAGTAGGTGTGAACTTGAAACCATGTGGTTGAGAAGCAAACTTCTTACCACATGGCCATGTCTACAGAATTATGGAGAGAAAGTTTGTTGGTGTCATTAGTTTTTGAAGTGCTGGATACTAGTAAAAGATGAGGTGGACACATCGTCAGTGAGAGTGGACTAAAATGACATATCCTTTAGGAAATGATTGTGTGACAATCTCTAAAGGGCCACAAAGATTTATTATATATTTGTTTTTTCTCAATAATTAAAATATACCTCACACACACGCGCACGCGCGTGCGTATTGGATTGTCAGATAACTTTGATTTTGTTTTTATATTTGGCAATGCATTGTCATAACTCTGAAAAGAGGTAAAATTTATACAAATTTCAAAAAACGATAAACACAAGCTACAGAGGAAGAATAGGGCTATGAAAAGGCAAAAAAGAAAAAAAATGAATAAAAAAAGAACAACAGGAAAAAAAAAAAAAGGAAGCACTACACAGAAAATATTTTTTGAATTAATTCACCCAACGTTAAGAAAGGATTAAAATGAATGAGAAAATCCGAATGAATCTTTCTGAAAACTAAATATG
>NC_068991.1:60908372-60910513 GCF_001194135.2 Octopus bimaculoides
GAGAGAGAGAGAGGGGGGAGAGAGAGATGGGGGAGAGAGAGAGAGAGAGAGAGAGACTTTGAGTGGTGGTACCACACACACTGTGTATTGATGTGTGTGGTTGAGTGTTTTGCAATGCCAAGATTGAGTTTTTCTAAAGACCAGAATCTTTAAGCCATATTCTTTTTTTTTGGCTTCTCTGTTATTAACGAGAAATTTTGCTCTACAGAACACCTAGATTCTACTTGTGTTTTCTCTCTTCTGTAACTTTCATCTCACATCACAGCCATAACCTAGCCTCTACTTCCACTCCACATAACACAATGTGCAAACATTAATAAAAGCAACAGCACAGATTGACAATATTCTAAAGAACCAAAATAGACAAAAGACTGCACCTACATTCCTTTCCACGTTTATAATAATCAGGACTCCAGCGAAGTGATTCAGAAACTTTCCTATCCTTTTTGAAAACCATCCATGGCCTTTCCACAAGATACTTCAGTTTCTGATAATATGTTTCCTCATCCATGCGTACAAACTCAATAGCTTCCTTGCATATGTTCGTCGTGTGCCTCTGAAGTATCTTCAAACGGCTGAGGAGCGAAGGAGAGATATGATTCAGCTGACCATTATCCTGCTCAGACACTATCAGCAGCAGTTGACCTGGAAATAAATATAAAAAGGTTTTGTAATTTTGGAACAACTTATAAATTGTCTCAAACTATTTTAATCAATCACTTCAAATCATTACTTCAAAATAATTTCCAAATCCAAATACAGTTTCTAAAAAATCGTCATCATCATAATTGTCATTATTTAAAGTCCATTTTTCCATGTTGGAATGAGTCAGATGGTTTGGCAGGAACTGGTGACTCAAAGCTCCAATGTCTGCTTTGGCATGATGTCTACAAATGAATGCCCATCCTAATGTCGACAACTTGAATCCTTTAGCATTCAGATTACTCAGTCAGATACAATATTTATTTACTCAATTTTGAATTAATCTTGTATTATCTCATAACTTTGAGATTTCAATGATGTGTTTATTTTTAGAATGGCATTGTAGGATAGGTGTGAGAGGCCAAATATGGTCACTTTGGACATAAAATAGGTAATATATTTGGGCCAGATATGGCTAGTTTAAATGTTAAAGGGTTAAGTACTGGGTGCTTTTTATGTGGCACCAGCATTGGTGAGGTCACCAAGTAACTTGCAAGACAAAGACACCCTTAAATGCGTGGAGAGTAATATTGAGAGATGTGGCTTTATGCCAGATGACGAGAGTTTAACGTATGGCAGAGGGACAGGAATAGGTGTCTTGCTGTAGAAGAGATACATGGTTACCCCAGCTGAGAAAAAAGAGGAGATGGTGGTGAAAATGTACCAGGGTGTACCCCCAAGCTATCAGTTTGAGAGAAAAAAATGTACAGATGGGATGTCATAGCTGGAATGCTTTTTACTATACATACATTCTGTTGAACAAGATAGACTTAGGCTAACTGATAACATTACACACACATATTCAACACCTCAAAAATGTATAATATGTTTCGTTCTAATTTTGGCACAGGGCCAGTAATTTCGAGAGGAGGGGACAAGTCAGTTACATCGACCCCCAGGACTTGACTGGTATCTTATTTTATTGATTCTAAAAGGATGAAAGGCAAAGATGACCCCAACAAGATTTGAACTCAAAATGTAAAGAGCCAGAAGAAATGATGTTAAATCTTGTGTCCAATGTGCTGACCATTTTGCTATTTCACTGCCTTAGAAAAACAAATGGCTTTGCTTTTACAGTACTTAGATGGGTGACCACAAATATTAGGTTCAATGTTGCTTAACTTCAGTGATCAGGCAAGAACTGGTGTTTTCATTGTGATGTGGCCTACATAATGAAAACACCACAAATACAATACAGACACAATCACAGACATAACTGTAACACAACAAAAATACTAGACACACAATGCAACAGAATACACAACACCATACATACAATCATAACACCAGAAGTGCAGGATAAATACAATCTCTCTGCCTCTCACACTGTTTCTGCTTCTCTTTCTCTCTCTCTCTCTCTCTCTCACACACACACACATACATACACAACCATTATACAATACACACAAACACACAACCAGAAATATACTATAAACACA
>NC_068991.1:60910556-60915278 GCF_001194135.2 Octopus bimaculoides
ACACACACACACACACACACACACACACACACACACACACACAATACTACAAATGTAACACAATCATAGCACCACACCTATACTCAATCACGACCATACTACATCATACACACTGTCACAAACCACACCAATACAGAAACACACACACTCACACAGAGGAAACACAATGTTTATTAGTTGTTGTTGTTGGGTTCTTTTCATTTATTTATTCAGTTCTGAGTTAATTGGTGATTGTAAGTGAAGTAGAGAGGGAAGTCAAATGGAATGGTCTTAAAGACTTGACATAAACTAAAAATAACACAAGGGAACAACAACATGGAGGAAATGATATGATAATATAAGTGTTTGAACGAGCTGTACTTTTAATTATTTACATCTATATTTAAGACATGAATGTAATTAAACAATTCTGATATTTTAACAACAGGATGATCTAAAAGGTTCTGATTTCATCAAATACATAGTACAGTATTCTTTTAATTTTGGTTTCAAAATTTGGCACAAAACCAGTAATTTTGAGGGAGTTGGGTAAAATGATTAAATCGATCCCAGAGCTCAACTGGTATTTTTTTTTATTGACTCTGAAAGGATGAAAGGTAAAGTTGACCTTGATGGAAAATAAACTCAGAATGTAAAGATGGCTGAAACGCTGCTGAGCATTTTGTCTTGCATGCTAATAATTCTGCCAGCTTGCTCTTCTTTTAATATAACTAGCTTTAACAACTAACTTTTAATAAAATTTTGACTGAAGGAAGCTGTGCGTGTCAGCTAAGAAGAAGTGACATTCTATCAAATTTAGAGATACAGCGCAAATTCTTTTGGTGGTCTTTGTGACCAAGTTGTATACGCTGTGGTTCAGCGACATAAGATCATTGAAACGCTCAGAGCTCAATCCCCACCAAAGGCAGTATTTCGAAAACAACAAGAAGACACCTAAGATTTACGACCTAGGTAGGCCTGGATCCCTTAAAGTGTCAAGAACAAACAGGCTGAAACACTTGCATGAAAGGAGTTCTTCCCCTGAAGATTTCTCTTGCTGTCCACTCATCCCATAGCAAGTTTCTACTTACAACTTTGAGCCAGTTCACCTAACATATTTGACCACATTCAAAAGACACTCTTGCACTCTCTCTCTCTCTCTCTCTCTCTCTTCTGACAAAACTACAAATCCTGATTTATTATGTCTACTGCCATTATCCTGCTTCGTTTATATTCATTAGTGAAGGCATGTAATTTAGTAGTTACGGTATTCAGTTTACAATCATAAGGTTCAATTCTCAGTGCTGTATTGTGTCCTTGAGCAAGATAGATTTTTTCACATTACTCCAATTCACTCAGCTGGCAAAAGTGAATAGCACCTGTATTTCAAAGGACCAGCCTTGTCATATTCTGTATCAAGATGAGTCTTAGAGAGATTTATGCAGTAGTGATACGATCAAGTAGTTGTATGCTGTCAACTTAATGTGACAGTCCCCTGAAAGGAATAATACTACTGTTGGTTAGACCTAGGAAGCTGCACTGCTTCCTGTTGGCCTTGACACATTTCCTGTGTCCTTATATTTGTCTCCCCCTTGTAAACATAAGGACACAGGAAATGTGTCAAGGCCGACAGGAAGCAGTGCAGCTTCCTAGGTCTAACCAACAGTAGTATTATTCCCTTCAGGTGACTGTCACATTAAGTTGACAGCATACAACTACTTCAAGATGAATCTTCCTGAGAACTATGTTAAACAGTATGCATGTCTGTGGAGTGCTCAGCCACCTGTTTGTTAATTTCACAAGCAGGCTGTTCTGCTGATCGAATCAAATAGAGCTCTTGTCATTGTAACTGATAGAGTTGCAGTTATATTCACTGAAATGTATTCTTTTCTGAACTTATCCATGTCAAACCTTACTCTGCCAAAAGTGCCAGCGTCTTTTGTTCTTTCACTAAACTCCACACCGAATACTGTAGGTTGTCACATGTGGAACTCCCTTTCTATATATTCCTTCTCAGTTATTAACCAGCAGCTTTGAAGCATCATGTTAATCACACAAAGATATGAGATGTTTTGGTGCTACTTATTTGGCATTGCTGATTTGATGATGACTTATTTGCCATTAGACGTTTTAATGTTTCTTTTGGTCTTTTTTATGTGTGTAAGCATCAACTTATGTCTGTATATATGTGTAATATCTTTTTTTATCTGTATGTATATATTTCTGCACATGCATACGTATGTGTGTCTCTGCCTCCAGCACCAAAACATACTGGTGTCAAAACAAGTTGAATGTCAAGTCAGCCAAACAGCTGTGCCCAATTGTCTCATTCTGACCACACAGATATATGTGCTATTACTATTAAAGCTACTAGTCTTAAGATGGTAAGCTTATAGAATTATTATCATAAAGCTTAGAGGCATTTTGTCTGACTTTATGTTCTGTGTTCAAATTCCACTTAAGTCAACTTTGTCTTTCATCCTTTTGGGGTTGATAAAATAAGTACCAGTTGTGCACTGGGGTTGATGTAATTGACTTATCTCCTCTTCTGAAATTGCTGGCATTGTGCCAAAATTTGAAATCATTGTTATTATTCTAAAAAGCTCTATACTAAACAATACTTATTGATTTTTAGCCATTTACATAGGGTCACAAATTTCAGGGGTGGGAACTGTCAGTTATATCAACGTCCACACTACTTGGCTGATATTTTATTTTATCGACCTTGAAGTAATGAAAATAAGTTTGACCTTGCCAAGATTTGATCTCAGCATAATTAAGTAATACTCCTAGCTCTGATTGAACAGATTTTGGCAACATAAAGAACTTGTATCAAATTAATAGCATTGTTTTAGTTTCCAATCATCTAAACCAATACAACAATACAAATTCTATTGATTTCAGAGCAGTGTTGTACTATCATTTCAGTGTTCTAAGGTTCTAAAAATCTGACATAGGAGTGGCTGTGTGGTAAGTAGCTTGCTTACCAACCACATGGTTCCAAGTTCAGTCCCACTGCGTGGCACCTTGGGCAAGTGTCTTCTACTATAGCCTCGGACCAACTAAAGACTTGTGAGTGGATTTGGTAGACAGAAACTGAAAGAAGCCTGTCGTATATATGTATGTGTGTGTGTGTGTGTGTGTGTGTGTGTGTGTGTTTGTGTCTGTGTTTGTCCCTCCCAACATCGCTTGACAACCAATGCTAGTGTGTTTACATCCCCCGTAACTTAGCGGTTCGGCAAAAGAGACCGGTAGAATGAGTACTTGGCTTACAAAGAATAAGTCCTGGGGTCGATTTGTTCGACTAAAGGCAGTGCTCCAGCATGACCACAGTCAAATAGACACAGTCAACATGTAAAAGAGATATTTTTCAGTGTGCATAGTTTTATACATACATACATAAATGTATGGATATGTGCCAATGCCATGTAAAGAGTACCTGTTCCTGTTCCTGTGCCACATGAAAAAGTACCCATGCCAGCACTACATGAAAAAATACTAATGCTGGCGCCATGTAAAGAGAACCCAGTACACTCTGTAAAGTGGTTGGTGTTAAGAAGGACATTCAACTCTATAAACCATGCCAAAACAGATGACTGGAGCATTAAATGATGATGATGATGATGATATGTATATACACACACACACACACACACACACATACACATACACACACACAGGCACAGGCATGGCTTATGGGCATAGGTGTGGCTGTGTGGCTCAGAAGCTTGCTTCCCAAACACATGATTTCAGGTTCAGTCCCACTGCAAGGTACCATGGCCAAGCGTTTTGTACTATAATTCCAGGTTGACCAAAGCTGTGTGGGTGGATTTGAGAGATTGAAACTGAAAGGAACTCAACATATATGTATAGATATTGTGTATGTGTGTGTGTGTGTTCATGCATATAAACACACACACACACACACATTGACTGCTAAATCCACAAGTCTTTTTTTTATTCTCTTGCTGCTTATTTCCTCATGTTCCTTTCTGTTGAAGAGCATAGGCTCAAAATGTAAAAGACTTTCTCACCTTCCCGAACATCAAACTAATACA
Organism: Octopus bimaculoides; assembly: GCF_001194135.2. Classification (NCBI taxonomy): domain Eukaryota; kingdom Metazoa; phylum Mollusca; class Cephalopoda; order Octopoda; family Octopodidae; genus Octopus; species Octopus bimaculoides. The sequence continues at coordinate 60,914,594 of NC_068991.1, forward strand.
CCTGCTTGTTGTTTATACACCTATCTTCGTCTTTTGCTTTTCTGTAAATTTCAATTATTTATATGTATAGGCAGAGAGACAGATAGATAGATAGCTATAGATATACATATATATTTATATATGCATGTGCAAATGAGTGTCATTCTTTTGCAATATTTTGCCAAAACCTGTTGAGTCACAGGGGAATCTTACCTTGTTCAGAAATAGGTAAGGGTTGGTAACAGGAAGGGCATCCAGCCACAGAAGATTTGTCTCAATAAATACCACTTGACTCTTACAAGTATAGAAAAGTGGACCATTAAAATGATGATGGTGTTGATGATAGTTAAACAGAATACTTGATTCCACACAGCTGTTGGAAATAGGGACCAAATCACGAGGGATTATTGCAATGGAGAGTGCTCAGTAGAGCATCTTCATAGACTCATTAAGGATTTTTTTTGTGGTAAACCCTTTGCTTCTCAATTATATGGTCTCAGGTTCAGTCCCATTGTGTAGCACCATGGGCAAGTGTTATCTGCTATAGCCTTGGGCTGACAAAAGCCTTGGGCTGACAAAAGCCTTGGGCTGACAAAAGCCTTGGGCTGACAAAAGCCTTGGGCTGACAAAAGCCTTGGGCTGACAAAAGCCTTGAGAGTGGATTTGGTAGATGAAAGCTGAAAGAAGTCTATCATGTGTGTGTGTG
>NC_068991.1:60915420-60918695 GCF_001194135.2 Octopus bimaculoides
CCCCAGCATGGCCATCGTCTAAAGACTGAAAGAAGTAAAAGATAAACCAATATTCTTAATTTTAAATGTAGCATTTTTCATATAAGCTTGGTGTCTCTTGTTTGGAAATCTTCCTAACCATTCTAGTTATCTACACTGGAAAAAAAAAATCTTAAGATTTATTTAAAAAGTGTTTGTACTGGTTCAAAGAATTTGGTTTCTATTCTTGAGAGACTAGATGTAATCATGATCTAACCGAATATTTAAAATGAAATTGTGCAAAACACATTCTCAGCAAATACTAAATAAACCAAGATTTCAATTATAGGGAATCAATTGAAAAAAAAAAAAAAGTAAAAAAAGAAAAAGAAACTGAAGCGAATGCATTTTAGTTTGAAATTGATATTACGATCAGGGTGCAATAAGATGGAGAAGAGGAGATATTAAAGAAACCAGTTTCCAATGTATGATGATAATAATTAATCAAGACTGAACTAATTCCATCTATTTAAAGAGACAGCAAATGTCAACAAAGAATTCGGTTCGGAATAATTAAAATTGAGTAATTATCAGACCAATAGCTGGATCATTTTAACAGAAACTTGATGACTCCTGTGGCTTTGCAAAATGATAAAGTACAATTCCAGAAAAACAGTAATAGCAGTGGGAAGCGGGGGTGGGTTGTGACAGGGAGGGAGTCATCATCACTGCCCCCACCCCCAGCATTTTTGTCTGTATAAGCAGAAGCGTTGCTTGATTTAGTGAATTCAAAGAAAATTGTAGGACAGAATATTTGGATTCCCCCCACCACCACCACTCCCACTCCCACCCAATTACTTTATCAGCCAAGTGCTAATGATTTAACAATGCATCCTATTTCTTTTACCAGATCTCAAGATTTTTCTTGAGAGATTCTTTATTGATTTTACAAGAAAAATGTTGAGCTGGGTGGTGGATGGGGCCGGGTTGAGGGACAAGGAAAGAAAAAAAACAAAGTGAAAAGCTGTGAAAAATGGATCGTTTATCAATAATAACATTGTAAAAGTTAATTATTCTGTATTAACTTCTTGAGGCAATTCCTTACTTGACTCAATAGCATTAAGCAAGAAGGCACAGAAGTTTTCTTGATCATACAATATATAAAACCAAACATAATATAATGCATCAGCATTATTATTATTATTATTATTATTATTATTATTATTATTATTATCATTGTCATTATTATCTCTACCATTATTATTATTACTATAATAATAATAATAATAATAATAATAATAATAATAATAATAATAATAATAATAATTATTATTATTATTATTATTATTATTATTATTATGATTATTATTATCATCATCATCATTGTAATTATTATTATTAAGGCAGTGAGCTGGCAAAATCGTTAGCACACTGGGTGAAATGTTTGGCAGTATGTCATCTGTCACTATGCACTAGGTTCAAATTCTGCTGAGGTTGACTTTGCCTTTCATCCTTTCAGGGTCAATGAAAATTGATTACTCCACCTCTCTCAATTTCAGGCCTTGTGCCTATAGTAGAAAGGATTATATTATTATTATTATTATTATTATTATTATTATTATTAAGGAGGCAAGCTGCCAGAATTGTTAGCCCAGTGGGCATAATGCTTGGCAACATTTCGCCTGTCTTTACATTCTGAGTTCAAACTCTGCTGAGGTCAGCTTTGCCTGTCATCCTTCCAGGATTGATAAAGTAAGTACCAGTTGAGCACTGGGGTCATTGACTACTTCTCTCCCACCATATTCCAGGCCTTGTGTCTATAGTAGAAAGGATTATTATTATTATTATTATTATTATTATTATTATTATTACTATTTGGGTGGTGAGCTGGCAGAATTGTGTCTGTGCTAGCATCCTTTCTTCTGGCTCTTTATATTCTGAGTTCAAATCCTGCTAAGGTCTACTTTGTCTTTCCTCCTTTCAAGGTTGATATAATAAGTACTGGTTGAGCACTAGGACCAATGTAAATTGACTTAACCCTCCCCTAAAAAAACTGCCGGCATTATACCAAAATTTGAAATCATTAAAGAAGACAAGCTAAGCAGAACTGCTTGTGACATTGTGTCTGCTTTTACATTCTGAGTTCAAATACAGCTTGGTTGACTTTGTCATCCCTTTGGGGGTCGATGAAATAGTACCAGTTGGGCACTGGGATCAAGGTTAATGTAATCAACTAGCCTCCTTTCCCCAAAATTTCAGGTTTTGTGCCTATAGTAGAAAGGATTATCATTATTATTATCATTGATTGTTTAAGGTCATTAAAATAAGGACCTATTGAGCAGTAGGGGTTGATGTAAATGACTAGAACCTTCGCACATAATTTCAGGCCTTGAGCCAATAGTAAAAAAAGGATGATTATCATTATCATAGTCATCATCATCATTATTGCTATTATTATTATTATTAACAATAGTTTCAAAAGTTGGCGCAAGGCCAGCAATTTTGGGAGAGAGGATAAGATGATTACATTGACCCCAGTGTGCAACTGGTACTTATTTTATCGACCCTGAAAGGATGAAAGGCAAAATTGACCTCAGCAGGATTTGAACTCAGAATGTAAGGTCAAACGAAATGCCACTAAGCATTTTGTCCAGTGTGCTAACAATATAATATAATATAATATAATAATACACTTTAATATAGAATTAAAGACAGGCCATTAGTTCTGGTAATTAACTTTGTCCTGTTTCTCCTGTTCTGTATGTAATATCTCACACTGCCAACATACTTGACTAATCAAGATTATAGATTTGTCTAACTTGCTCTTGTACTGAGTTACAGAAATAGATGTTGATATAATTGGAATAAGAAGATATTATACTGCTTTTACTTTGTCTTTTATACGGGGTGAAATTGAGAACAATTTCCTCTATAAGCTTCAATAATTAAAATAGTCTTTCTCCACGAGGTATTGCTTTAGTTCCTTAATTATGTACATGTCTCTGAATTTATGTCAAATTAATCTAAAAATGTTATCAAGTGATAAAAATGAAAACTTCCCCAAGGAAGAGCAAGCAAGTAGTATCTATTAATTTATTTTTAATTATTTTTACATTCATTCATGTGTTCCTGTGGTTGCAGCAGAGATGGGAACAATAATAGTAGAGAGAGAGGAAAACATGAATTTCACTGGAATTTAGTTCATTGCCTCAGATTTCGGTACATTTTTCATTCTGCATGCATATTTATTACACATTATATCTACACACACATACAACACACTTTCTCTCTCTCTCTCTCTCTCTCTCTCTCTCTCT
>NC_068991.1:60919187-60921759 GCF_001194135.2 Octopus bimaculoides
ATATATATATATATATATATATATATATATATATATATACACACACATATATATATATATATATACATATATATATATACAAACACCCACACACACACATATATATAGACACGCACACATATTTATACATACATATTCTCACTTGTTTGTGTGTGTGCCTCTGAGTGTGTAATTATTTATTCACTTCACACATAGGTAAAATATGGATATATTCAATGATGAAGAGCCTAAATGTGTTTGCCTAATCCTAAACATTGATATCCAACCGACAACAAGGTGATTACAGCCTCTCCCTACTGATTTCACAAGCGACAAGAATTTTCTTTCTTTGGGAAAGGCATAATTGTAATAATTCCAACTATATGTCCATATAATGCACAATGGAGAAAGGAAAATAAGCAACTAGTATATTCTTTGACATAATTACGAACTCCACAACACAGACCAGTCATGAGATGACTACAATGATGACAAAGATGCTGGCATGTAGGAAATACTTTATCTTGAGAAGACATTTCTGATGAATGTATAAATAAATATGGTTATCAAAGCTTCAGCAGTCACTCAAGGGAGAGAAAGAGAGAGGGGAAGAGGAGAGAGAGAGGGGGAGAGGAGTAGAGAGAGAGAGTTGAGTTTTGTTATGACATTACCTTCAAAGGAGAGACTAGCTGAAGAAATTTTACCACAAAAGAATTGGCCGAGCATGGAACCCAAAGCGTTACATAGCCTAGTTTTATTCCTTTTAATTCTTATTTCAAAATCAGCTGCATACGACTGTATCTTTCATTTCTTTAGAGAGTTGATAAAACAAGTAGTTCTTTCTTGTCATTGTTTCCCAACAGTTCAACTTCCAGAGACAGACTTTGATCAAAAGCATTCCTGCTGTTAACACCTTGTCAATCTCTAAGGACACTGCTTCTCTGGAGAGCTTCTTTAGCCCTTTATCATTTAAGCCACCTGTATTTGGTTCAAATATTCTGTCTTGTTTTATGTTCAAACTGGCCAGATTTGGCTTCTCATGCATACCCAACGATGTCATTCTGAATAAAATTCACCTCATCAAAATCTCAAAACTACAAGATAATGCATTATTCATTCGAAACAATGTGAATAAACAAGCATTACATTTGACAGAATAATCTGAAAGCTAAAGGGTTATAGTGTAATTTGAGGAAGAGCTGGTTGTTATTTCTAGCAGGCTGAGCAGCTATATAGAGGTTTTGACTCTCATTGTTTTGAAATGCAGCAGTAATTATACAGATATTGTTTCTATTGGTTATACATGACTCTATACAATTAGGTCTTGTGTCTCTTATGACCAAATATACACGTGAATAGAGTAAAACATGCTCAAGAGATGGATGAATCACAAAATATGGTGCATGTAACACTTCACACAGTAGTAGAGTAAATTATAGGAATAAAACAAGCAACTTCTATTGATGACAATTGCCTAATGGATAAGGTACCAGCCTCTTAAGCTAAGGATTGTAGGTTCGAGTACTGTCAGAGGTAGAATTTGTATTTTGACTTTATTTCAAAATTTCCTATTTGAAATTATTTAATGGTAGTACCCCAGCATGGCCACAACCTCTGGATGAGACTAATAAAAGATTAAACTTAAGACCTTAGTAGGTACTGGCCTTCTGAGCAGGGGATTACAGGTTCAAGTCCTGCTGAAAGAAGAATATGTATTTTGATTTATCTTTTTTCTTTTTTATTTTCTATTTGACATCAGTTTTTAATAGCAATGTTCTAGCATGGCCACATCCTCTAGCTGAAACCAATAAACCTAACATCTTAACAAGGTAGAAATATTGTCACGTATGGCAGGCAAACATGTGAGAAATGATGCACTACCAGAGATGATAGAATTTAGTTTTCCATTATAGATAAGGAACTGCAGAAGAAATATTAAAAAAAAATCAATGAGGCCATCAACAAAACACTGAGAACTCGATCAGTCAAACCCAGTATATGTCAGTTCAATATGATTGCCTCTACTGCTGTAACTTTTAAAATGACACATTCCTGTCCTACTAGATTAGGAGGATAAGAATGTTAATACACTGAACTCTAGTGAAGGTTTGGCAATTCAACCATAATCTATGAACATGTGCAAAAGTAAAGACAAAGTGAGAGAAAGAGAAAGAGAGAGAGAGAGAGAGAGAGAGAGAGAGAGAGAGAGAGAGAAATAGACAAGTTAAAAATTCTGTAAAAAAGAAATCACTTTTTGAGAGAAATCATTATTTCACATTCGTTTTTTGCTGCTAGTAAACTTCTGCAGATTTAAATATTCTGTGTGAACTGTAGGAGCAAATATTGGTAGAGCTTGATGAGGAAAATTACTGAGCCATGAAGCAGGATGGCGTTTGGACTCACATCAACAGAAGCAAGCAGGTTGAAGGAAGTCGCCTAACGAAGTTGTTAATTTATGAAAATCAAGATGGGTAAATAATATAACTGCACTCAACTTAAATCAGAGAAGGAAAATATTTAAACAGTATTAAGTGAAACACACGCACTCTCTCCTTCTCTTGCTCCCTCTCATATATATATATATATATATATA
>NC_068991.1:60921931-60924431 GCF_001194135.2 Octopus bimaculoides
AATCTATCTATCTGTGTATATATATTTATATATAAAATGCATAAAGATATTATTATTAATTAATAAATAACTAATAATAATGATATGCAGCAGCATGCATATAGCGTTATAGGAAACATTTATATTTATATAAATATATATATATATATATATATATATATAGATGAATCTATCTATCTATCTATTTATCTATCTATCTATCTATCTATCTATCTATCTATCTAGCTGTGTGTGTGTGTGTGTGTGTGTGTGTGTGCGTGTGTGTGTGTATAAATATATATACAGACACAGTAGCCTGAAGTAGTCTTCTACCTGGCCAGCTCCTGCCAACTGTCCTACCCGTGCATGCTAGGAAGTTAGACATTAAACAATGATGATGACGATCACATACACACACACACACATCATCATCATCATCATCATAACATCCACTTTTCTATGCTTCTATAAGTGAAATGGAATTTGCTGAGGCAGATTTTAAACAGCCAGACACCCTTCCTGTCACCAATCCTCACCTGTTTCCAAGTAAGGTAACATTTCCCCATGGAGGACACGGTATGCATTTGTTTTCTTTCTTCTTTTTTGTCCTTAAGCATGAGACTAGTTTTTGTAAGAAAGACAAAAGAACATTTCACAGAACCAATATCAAAATATTAATGGTAGTTATTTTATCAATCTAGGTGAAGTGAAATTAACCCGTTCCCCCAAATTAAAGAATTCAAACTTGAAACTCTGTATGGCACAAAAAATGCTAAATACCACAAAGCATTTAGCCCATCATTATATTAATTCTGCTATTTCTAATGAACAAATAAAACATTATGGAACTTGAAAGAATATCCAAATAGAAAGCGAGGAAAAGAGCAGAAAAACCATCATCACCACAACCAGCATCAGCATCATGATAATGATGATGATCATCATGATCATCATTATCATCATCCAAGAAGGGTGTATGATTTAGTGTAACTGAATGATTTTTTTTTTCTTCTTGTAATAATAAAATTGGTGGCTAAATGGAAATATTGACAACAAATGCAGAGAAATTAAAATGGACAGGGACTTTGAAGAAGAAACATGAAAACGACCAACTCTTTCCATCCATACATCAAAATAAAAAAATAAATAAATAAATAAATAAATAAAAAATCCAAAATGTTCAATTACCAAATAAGAAAATCACCAGTTTTAAAATGGAGTAATGAAATAATAACAACAATAATAATAATAATAATGATTATAATAAAGATAATAATAATAATAATAATAATAATAATAATAATAATAATGACAATAATAATAATAATAATAATGATAATAATAAAAATAATAATAATAACAACAACAATAATAAGAAGAATAAGAATAATAATAATGATGGAAAAGAAGAAGTCAAGAAGACAACTGATTAACTATGATTGCTAAGAATAGAAAAGGCAACTTGAGCCGATAAATTATTAAGTTGTTATTTTAGAACTTGTAATCAATTTCAGTTTACGGAAATTGAAAAAACAAAACAAAACAAAAAATCAAAAAAAAAAAAAAAAAAAAAAAAAAAAAAAAAAAAAAAAAAGAAAATGGTTAGAAATAAAATTTGAAAAACAAAAAAAGACCTTATTGATTAAATAACAGAAGAGATGGTTGGTGGTTGGTGATGGCAATAATGGTGCATTGCTGATGGTCATTATTAATTCTTGCACAACTGCCACACCACGAATTTCGAAAGAAGAGTAATAAGGTTGGGTGACATAAAATAAAGTACCAGTCAAGTACTGGGCTCGATTTAATATTCCTATAAATCATCCCAGATGTGAATGGACTTTTAATAGAAGACTAATGCATACTTTTTACTCCGGCCACCCATCCACCCACCTGACCCTGAAAGCATTTAGATGTAAATGAAGAATTCCAGTTGAAAATTGGTAATTGCTTTTATCATAATATATCATAATACAGTTATTAGTTTGGTGGTAAGGGGATGCTGCTCACGATTGTAAGGTTGGGAGTTCAATTCCTGGCAGTGCATTGTGTCCTTGAGCAAGGCACTTTATTTCACATTTGCCACTCAGTTGGCAAAAATGAGTTGTTCCTTTAATTCAAAAGGGCCAGCTTTGTCACATTCTGTGTCATGCTGAATCTCCCTGAGAACTACGTTAAGGGTATGGGTGTCTGTGGAGCACTCAGCCACCTGCATGTTGATTTCATGAAAAAAAGAACAACTAGTATTTGGCACCCACCTGTTCTTTGTGTCATTACCAACTTTTCCTGCAAGTTTCATCAAATACCATTCACAACTTTTTGAGTTATTTTGCACACAGACAGACGGACAGACGGACAAACCAACGCCAATGAAAACATAACCTCCTTCCTTGGCGGAGGCAATAAAAATATTTATTATTTTTTACATGAGCACACAACTGTAAATTAATTTTATAGGGAAATGGTAGAGTCATTTGAATTCATTCTAGTATATGACTGGTACTTAATATCTTATTAATCC
>NC_068991.1:60926574-60933778 GCF_001194135.2 Octopus bimaculoides
TATATATATATATACATATACGACGGGCTTCTTTCAGTTTCTGTCTACCATTCACAAGGTTTTGGTCAGCCCAAAGTTATAGCAGAAGACACATGCCCAAGGTGTTACAAGGTGGGACTGAACCCGGAACCATGTGGTTGGCAAGCAAGCTACTTACCACACAAATACTCACACAGACATCTCAGAAATAGATTTCCCTCATTATACTGTTTTAACCATGTGGACACTAGTCACCTGTATGATGTTCACATAGGTAAATATTAAAAAAAACTGCACAAGGCATGTCTGCTAACAAAATACTAGGTTAAGTATTTAAATGCATTAAATGACATTATTTCGTTTTTAAAAATAAATCTTTCCAAGATAACGATGTCTGTTTACTTTTGATATGTCTGCATATATATATATATCTGTATATTTGAATCAATACCAAGAATACATTTGCTGGTGGTGATGGTTTAGCAACCAGAATATGATGAAAATTATCTGACATGTACAGCAGAGCATATAATTTACTTGAGAGCAAGGTTACAAGTATCTCACAAGTAGTTAAAAAGAAAAAATAGTTAGTTTCCGTTTGGACTTCCTTCTAGTTAGTTATACAGTGCATATGCACAAGCAAACTGATGCCATTTTTAGCCTGAAATAGCAGCCTAGAGCCAAGACACTGCAATGAATCCCGTTTTGTGTGTATGTCATATGTACATATATATACATGTCATATATACATATATAATGTCATATATATACATATATATATATACATGTCATACATGCATGAAGGAACATGGCTTGGTGGTTAGGGTATTTGGTTTATGAGTGTAAGGTTGTGAATTCAGTTCTTGGTGACACATTGTGCTCTTGAGCAAGACACTTTATTTCACGTTGCTCCAGTCCACTCAGCTGGCAAAAATGAGTTGTACCTGTATTTTAAAGGGCCGGCCTTGTCACACCCTGTGTCATGCTGAATTTCCCTGAGAACTACTTTAAGGGTACATGTGTCTGTGAAGTACTCACCCATTTGCACATTAATTTCATAAGCAGGCTGTTCTGTTGATCAGATCAACTGGAACACTCGTTGCAATTGACATAGAACCAGGTCATATACATAAACATCAACACATAGATACTTATAGAGAGAGAGAGAGAGAGAGAGAGAGAGAGAGAGAGAGAAAGAGAGAGAGAGAGATAGATAGAGAGAGAGAGAGAGAGAGAGAGAGAGAGAGAGAGAGAGGTGCAGGTGTAGCTGTGATGTATGAAGTTTGCTGGCCAACCATATAGTTTCAGCTTCAGGCCCACTATGCGGCACCTTGGCAAATGCCTTCTACTATAGCCTGAGACTGACCAATGATTTGTGAGTGGACTAGAGTAGAACATACTCATCCAAGGTGCACACAGTGGGACTGAACCCAAGGTTACATGGTTGGGAAGCGAGCCTCTTAACTACACAGGCAAGCTTGTGCTTATTGCACCTATCATCTTCCTAGATGCATTCTTAAAAAGTGAGCAAGAATAGGTTTAATAATATATGAGGAAGGAAAAGTGTGAGGAACAATCAAAGTTTGAGGAACACCACAGATGATAAGGATCAGAAAAGCCCCACCAATCCCCACCTGCCATTAGTTCATGCTGCAATGAAGCAATCTGACAAGAAACTTCCTCTGATCTTAAAGATGGAAGCTGGAGATGAATAACTTAGCAAGGAGCTTCTCATGTCAGCTCCGGTCAAAGGTTTTACTGATGTAAAGGGCAAGAGATCTTTCCTGTATGACATGAAATCAGTAGATCTTGCTCTACAGAAACCAGAGAATGTTATTTTAGATGGTATTTAGTGTAAATGGAAGCAAAAACAGATACAAACTTTGTAAAAACATTGCAAACACCCATCACCACATTATTGTGTGTGTTTTGTTTTTCAATGCTTGTGTAAGTAAATACCCATTGAACTACACTCATCATATCTTAAATTGCATTACTAATACAGAACTTATTATTATTAATATTGTTGTTAAGTACCAATTTTGCAGGAATTTTGAAGCCATTACATCACAAAGTGATCCGATGAAGAAGAAAAATTTTATTGACTTGTGTATGTTCTAAGGTTTTAAGCTTATTCTTAACTTCAAAATTTATCATTGATCTTGTTAAGGTTGGTTCACTATAACATTATATTGATCTTAACATGATCAATATAATGATTGGTCTTGAAAGTTTTCACTTTTAGACCAAAAAGACATTTTCTTATGTATTTCTTTTTCCATGTAAAAGAAAAAAAAAGCAAACAAAACAAAAATCGTGATGAAGGAAAACATTTAAACTTTTCTGACCATAAGTTCATATTACCATAGGCCATAGCAGTAAAGATTTGAATACGTCACCCGCCAATCTAAAATGTAAAAATAAAAGAGGAGAAGAAGAAGAAGAAGAAGAAGGAGAAGAAGGAGGAGGAGAAGAAGAAGAAGAAGAAGAAGAAGAAGAAGAAGAAGAAGAAGAAGAAGAAGAAGAAGAAGAAGAAGAAGAAGAAGATCATCAGCATCATCATCTACTGACGCCCACTTTTCATGCTAGCATGGGTCAGATGGAATTTGTTAAGGTAGATTTTCTATGGTTGGATGCTCTTCCAATCACCAACATTCATCTGTTTCCATGCACGGTAATAATATACTTCCACAGAACCAGACATGTTTTTCCATGAAAGATTGGAAACGAACAACATCACATGTATGACAATGACACTCATTTTACAACCATCAAGCGATGTCAGGGTACAAGGGGTACAAAGGTACATGTTCACAAACACACACACATGATGGGCTTCTTTCAGTTTCCATCTATCAAATCCTCTTGCAAGACAATGATTGGCCTGGTGCAACAGTAGACACTTGCCCAAGGAGCTATGTAGTGGGACTGAACCTGAGACCACATGGCTGGGAAACAAACTTCTTAACCCACACAGCCATGACTTCAAAAATGATATTCTCAAAATGACTCAAAACTGAATGATGCATGAAGTAAGTATTTTAAAGGCAAGCAGAGTTCAAATTCTACCAAGGTCAACTTTACCTTTCATCCCTTTATCAGGGTCAATAAATGAAATACCAGTTGAGCTGTGGGGTTGATGTAATTGACTAGTCCCCTCCCCAAAAATTTCAGGCCTTGTGCTTTTAGTAGAAAGGATTATTATTATTGTTAGTAGAAAATCCAGCTCCAAAAAAGCCTCATGATGGTGAATGAGCACCAGCCAGCCAGCCAGCCAAAAGGTTGGGGTGGGCTGCACCTGCCTACCTCGGTTGCTATGGCATTGAGGTAGATCTGGCCACCCTCGTTAACAGGGACAAAACCCGGATTAAAAACACTGGATGATGATGATGATGATGATGATGATGAGGGTATAACAGTGGTTCTAATATTATTTACATTTGATGGATATTTGTCCTCACCTTGTTTGTTGTTAACACAACATTTCAGCTGATGTCTTGGGGAAATTTCGAACCTGGGTTCTCATTCCTAAGGTAATTTTTTATGTTATTATTATTATTATTATTATTATTATTATTATTATTATTATTATTATTATTCAGGTCACTGCCTGGAATCAAACTACGAATCTTGGGGTTAGTAGCCCGCGCTCTTAACCTGAATAATAATAATAATAATAATAATAATAATAATAATGATAACATTGAAAAATACCTTAGGAATGAGAACCCAGGTTCGAAATTTTCCTAAGACACCTGATGAAGGCTGGAGAGTATATCAGCCGAAACACCATGTTAACAACAAACAAGATGAGGACAAATATCCGTCAATTGTAAATAATGTACATAATTCCTCATCTCTTAAATATAGAAGTGGTTCTGATATTCTTTTTTGCCTATGGACCCCTTCGTTTCCTGCTTTACTCTACTGAACCTCCATATGCATTTGGGGTATATACAAAAAAAAAAAAAATCCTACAGTATTTTTGTAATTAAATATTATTAGGAATTGTATAAACGAAATGTATCATAGAAATACAAGCAATTTACTGCACATAAATTTTATCAGCAAAATCTATGGACTCCCAAAGACCCCCATGGATCCCCTGGTGTATATTTTTCAGTGTACCTGAACGGTGGGTTCACTGTTATTGAGGAACCAAGAAACCAGCTACATGAGATGTAATATCATTCAGGAATGCTTACTGGTTGACTGACCAAATTGCTAAACCCCCGTAATGTGGTGGTGATAATGTAAAGTGTTTATACTTGAGATGAGTTGACTGGAGCTGAAGACAAATGCATGATGAGAGCAATTCCCTTATTGACTTCCTTCAGGAAATAATGTTTTCTTCTGTTGTTGTTATGTGGGTGATCAAACACCACTGATATGAAATTTAATTGTCTTATGATGAAGGTACATATCGCAGATTAGACAGAGAGAGGGGTGAGAGAGGGAAAGGGAGAAAGAAAGAGGGGTGAGAGAGAGAGATGAAAAGAGAAAGGAGAGAGATGGGGAGAGAGAGGAAAGAGAAAGAAAGACAGAAGAAAAGTGGTGGTAGGGCAGAAAAAGAGAGACAGAGAGAGGGAGAGAAGGAGAGAGCAAAGGAGGGAGTAGGAAAGAGACAAAGAGAGAGAGCAAAGGAGGGAGTAGGAAAGAGAGAAAAAGAGAGAGTGAGAGAGAGCAAAGGAGGGAGTAGGAAACGTAAGAAAGAGAGAGAGAGAGAGAGAGAGAGAGAGAGCAAAGGAGGGAGTAGGAAAGAGAGAAAAAGAGAGAGGGGAGAAGGAGGGAAAGAGTCAGCTAACTGATCTAATTAACCTAACTCACAGGTGAGATTTAAAGGTGAGAAATGGATTAGGGCAAAGTGACTTGGACCTAAGTAATCAAATACATTCAATCTATCTCAGGCTATGTTTCAATAACGAATACCATGATGATGATGATGACGATGACGATGGTGAGGAGAAAGATGATTGATTAGTAATAATTAGTGGAACTGTAAGAAGACTAACAACATACCAAGATAGCGTGGTATATTGGTTGGACTAAAAAACATTTTCAGTTGAAGACTTCAGTTACTAATCTAATTCACCTTCATTGTCATTATCATCATAATCTAACGTTTGTATTTCTCATCATTTTATTGTAAATTTGTTTTGTTTTTTCGAGTTATCAAGGAAACTTCTATGTGATCATTCAGCCAGCTAGAAATAGTAGCCAAGTCACAAACTACCGTCTTAAAAAGAGTGACACTGGATAATGTAGTCCTAGATGTATTGTCTTTTACCTTTTCTCGTTATCTATAACTTTATTATTATCATTAGACTGCGACCATGCTGGGGCACTGCCTTGATGAATGTCGTTTTAATTGAATGAATCAGCTTTAGTACTTCTTTACTTTTTTTTAAAGCCTGGTACTTGTTTTATCAATCTCTTTTGCTGAACTGCTATGTTATAGGGACATAAAAACAGCAACACTGGTTGCTGGAAGACAAGCACACACACATACACACACACACACACACACACACACACATATATATATATATATATATATATATATATATATATATATATATATATATATATATCTGTGTGAATCTTTGTGTCTGTTTGTCCTCTACCACTGCTTGACAGCCAGTGTTTGTCTGTTTACCCTCGTAACTTAACAGTTTGCCAAAATAGCTCAATAAAATAAGTACCAGGCTTAGAAAAATTTTAAAAAGGGTTGACTCATTCAGCTAAAGTGAAAAGAAAATTCTTCAAGGTGATACCCCAGCATGACTGCAGTCTAATCACTGAAACAAGTAAAAGATAAAAGATAACCCTTTGAGTCCTGACCTCTTTGGTACCATTTGATCCTGCGCTTGGGCTCCTGAGTCCTTTGTGCCTATTTCTAATAGAGATTAGAAGCAAGGCTGTCATAACAATATATATATGATACAATTTCTATGTTGCCATTATGATACAAAAAAAGACATGCAAGCACTCTATATGTACTTACTAATGATTGGTCAATCAAAACAGGATCAAAACAAGCATAATCAAGCATGCTGCACTGAATGACCCTGCACTGCTTTCCTGGTGCTACAGCATGTGCCTGCCTACCATTACCACTGCAATACTGGTGTTATGGGTTCTAAGAGTTAAACATCACGGTATCAGCCAGACTATCAGATGTTGGTATGCATCACTGGTCACAATGCGCTTCACATTGTTTTAGCTTTTGAATGGTGCCACCCCACTGGCTAGGCAAGTAGGCCAACATTTTTTCTGATTGGAAGGTCATTTCATCACAGAGTTCCCCATTTACAGCTGAGTCGTCATCGGCACCATTTAATGTCCTCTTTCCATACTGGCATGGGTTGAATGGTTTGACGTATAGCTGGAGGTTTCTATGGCTGGATGCCCTTCCTAACATCAACCACTTAACAGAGTGTGCTGGGTGCTTTTTACAAGCCACCTGCATGGGTGCATTAATGCAGCACTGGCACAAGTGCTTTTTAAGTGTCACCGCCATCTGAAAGTATGAACCTGTATGTGTGAAAGACAGCGATTTTAGTTAGCTTGAGGTCTCTTATCAAATATTACAAACTGCCACATTTCCCAGTCCCTTGGTGATTTACTATACAGGAAAAAAGTGAAATGAAGTATTTTGCTGAAGAACACAATGTGCCATCTGATCTGGGAATTGAACACATGATCTAGCAATTGTGAGAGCAACACCCAAACCATAAATGCATATAAAACAATATCATGTAGTCAAATACATGTACTGGATTGTATAAAGATTAAGACAGATAAGCATTTGCTAAATTTAGAAGAAAGCAAAATGTACGAGGCAATGAAGATCTATGATGTAAGCTCTCCAAGAAACTTATATTTTTACTATTTTAACTGAGGCAGTGAAATCTGGTGTACTTTAGAAGTTGGTTTCCATATTTACATTTTGTGGCTTATTCTATATTTTCTTGATGCTTTTGTTAGAAGCATGCTTAATTAATCTTGGTTTAAATTAAATGATATTTTGTTGATTGGATTTTTAAAATGTTTCCATATACTTGTTTAAAAATCCCACTTTTATTTTGATTCTGAATAATAAAAACAGCCACACCTAAATAAACTGTTTGCAATTGGCAAGTGAAAGAATTCAGAGCAAAAATTTCAATTTATATCAATATGCACACACACACACACACACACACACACACACACGCACGCACGC
>NC_068991.1:60933788-60944287 GCF_001194135.2 Octopus bimaculoides
TATCAATATGCACACACACACACACACACACACACACACATTTGGATGGGAATATAAAATAAGATTTCAGATTAAATGAAGTTAAAGATAATTAAAATTATATCTAGTCATTTCTTATAAAACAGGAATATTTTAAAATATTTCAAACAGTTTAATTAAAAGAAAATTTGTTAACTTAATTAAAAAACCAGAAAAAAAACCCCCAATTATATTTACACTTGACAAACATAAACGATGAATTAAGATTCATTTAATGCTTGTTTTAATTCAAGTTAAGAAATTAGTAAGAAATTATATTATAGACATATTTATTAAGTATCAGGTTTCCTTAAATTACAAGCAAGCGCCAACTCCTTGTACAAGATGTTTTCCTTAGCGTATGTGATGGCATATCGTGGTATCAACCAGACTATTGGATGTTGTTATAGATCGCTGGTCACAGTGTGCTTCTCATTGTTTCAGCTTTTGAATGATGCCACTCTACTAGTTAGGTGAGCAAGCCAACAGTCTCCCTGATTGGAAGGCTAGTCCATTGTAGGGTTACCAATTTACAGCTGAATAAATGGGGGCAACATGAAATGAAGTATTTTGCTCAAGAACACAACATGAATCAATCTGAGAATTGAAACCATGATCTCACAATCATGAGCACAACACCCCTGGCCACTAGGCCACAAGCCTTCAACATTTGATGGTGTATAAAACACATCTCCCCGCAACCACCAAAAAAAAAAATTACCTCATGTCCTATATGTGAAGTTGGGCATCCCATAAAATACTTTAATGCACTGCAAACTGTTTCTTGAATACATGCAGCTGAAAATGGGGTGTGTTTAAAAAGTCTGTGTGTCTTTCGTGCCATCAAAGATGATAAATTTTGGAAACTAAGTTATCAAGTAAAAATAAATAATCAAGTCACAAAATTATGACTTAACCAAACAGTAACTTGCATGCATGTGAGTGTGTGTGTGTATGAGTGTGTGTGTGTATGACAGTGTATGTGTGTATGACCACGTATGTACGTGTGTGTGTGTGAGTGTGTATGACCACATATGTACGTGTGTGTGTGTGTGTATGACTGTGTATGTGTATGACCGCGTGTGTACGCGTGTGTGTGTGTGTATGACTGTGTGTACACATGACTGTGTGTGTGTATGATATGAAAAGATAAAGAAGAAGAGGAATCATAAGGTAAAAAAAGGAGACAGAAGATGAAAATAAAAGATAGAATAAGAAAATACACAATACAATTATATATATACGTAAATATGTATGTGTGTGTGCATGTCTGCATATGAATGTGTGTGTGTGTGTGTGTGTGTATGTATGTGTGTGTGTATGCACGTGCATGTGTGCACTTTTGTTCTTTGCTTTCTAAATACAAGTGAAAGCTTGCTTCTTAATGATCTTCTGCTTTTCTCCATAATATTGAAATAGTTCACCTGCAAGTGGTCGAGCTGCCAAATCATAGCATTTGCACTCGACATTAGCAAGATGTTTGGCAAAGTAAAACATTACCTTTCCTGAACTGACTTGTCTTGCTATGGAATCTATCCAAACTTTTCCAAGCTAGTTGCCAGAATTCCTTACATAGATAACCTACTGCAATTGAGTCCTTTAAAAACCTCGCCACTTCCCCAATTTCCTCCAGGTTCATCAGTGCTAATATCAAGAGCTATTGACTTAACTGTAAACTTCACATTTTTTCCCCTTAATTTGCTTCATCTCAACCTGGCTCTTTCTTTCTTTTATTTTGGACAAGACACTCTATTTTCATCCAATTAACAGCATTTCCTGCATTCTCTCAAAAGTTACTGACAAAAACAATAGCTGAGATTTCAAAAGTTAAGCTTAAAACTATGACCAGCCCATGGGTGGATCACCACTATCACCATCATCCTACTCAATGGCTTTTATTTTATTCAACACAGTGGGAGTAGGGGTAGGTGTGGCTGTGTTGTTAAGAAGTTTGCTTCTCAAGCACATGATTTTGGGTTCGGTTTTGCTGCATAGCACCATGAGCAAGTGTCTTCTATTATAGCTCCAAGCCAACCAAAAGCCTTGTGAGTGAATTTAGTGCATGGAAACTGACAGAAGCCCATTGTATGCATAAGTGTGTGTGTGTGTGTGTGTGTGTGTGTGTGATTATCTTTTTGCCTTGGTACTGTGGGATACTTGTAAACAAGTTTCACTGTCATGCATGTAGTGTCCTTTGTTTAGCCATGGGAAAATATTACTTTATTTGGAAACAAGTGAGGGTTGGTGACAGGAAGTACATCCAGCTGTAAAAAAAAAAGTTGCCTCAACTAATTCTGTCCAACCTTCACAAGCATGAAAAAAAATGGACATTAAATGATAATAATGATGATAATGATGATGATGATGATGATGGTGATGATGAAGAGTATCTATCCTGCATCCCTGTTACACAAGCAGAGACATTTATTTTTGGAAAAACATGTCTGGTCATGGGGAAATATCACCTTGCTGAAAACAAATGAGGGCTGGCAGTATGAAGGGCATCCAGCCATAGAAAATCGGCCTCAATAATCTCTGCCTGACCTATAAAGTCTGGAAAAATGAACATTAAAACAATGATGGTGATGATGATGATGAAGTTCAAATTTTCCCCATTGACAAATCTGGCATTTTTAAACTAGCAAAAATAGGGAAAAACAAAAGACAAATTCTCCCTCACTTAACACCATCTTAGGGCCTCCATTGGTCAATATTGACTAGGCACTTGTATATGTCTGCACAGGCTTGAGCAAGATTGTTTGAAGAAGACTAGCAGTTATTCATTCAATCACACCTACTTCCATAAGCAACTGTGGTGATTCATAATTGCTGTATTAAAGGAAACCAACCAAATATTTTAATAACTAAAATCTTACTTCATGGTTGTATTGTACATGTTTGAAGAGCTGTAAGTTCATTTAACCTTAAACTGACATCCACTAGCGGCTATAATGAATATGACAATGATGTAAGTTAGTGACCTAAAATTAATTATATAGCATTTTAATAAAATTTCTTCAATTGAATTTGTAAAATTCTTCAATTGAATTTTGACATCAGAAGAACTATGAAGATGGAAAATGTGCAAAAGGTGAAAAAAGGGGAAGAAACCATTAATAAGAATCTCAAAATGTAGAATGAGTTGCAAAGTTTTAAGAAGGTGAGTGGAAATGAGAAGCATCAGGTGTTCTTTGCACAAGACAATATCGTTGACATTGTGATAAGAATAGATAATGAGTTAGTTGTTGTTGACAAGTTGTAGTAGATACAGACCAAAGGAGAGTTGAAGGAAATGAATGAGAATTTGATGAATGGAAACACGAATAAACAATAAGATGAATGAATGATAGAAAAGGGTGAGAGAGAGGAGGACACTTTTACATGTATAAAAACAAAAAAAAAAAACGTAATGCAAAACAAACACATCAGTACTGGTCTTGAAGGAAAAAAATGTTGCAATGGCTGCCCTTATTCTCAGTTACAAGGGAGAAGATGGAAAATAAGAATAAATGAGCAAAGAGGACTTTGTCCCTTGTGCAACCAACAGAGAGGGTTAGCAGCAAAAAAAAAAAAAAAAATGAAGAGAGAACTTCTCTGTAGTAAAACCAACTAAGGAGTTGAAGAATTAAAAAAAAAAACAGTTGCTAAGATGTTGAAAGCATCAAAATTGGTTAAAATGGTAATCTTTAACTAAAGTAGTGGTGAAGGTGGTGCTTTGGCCCAAGTTAGCCCTCATTCGACAGACCTGTTATGATCAAAGATGTTTACAGCCATGATCATCCTGTTTTTTATTCAGATGTGTTGTATTTAAAATAATATAATCCTAAGTGTCATTTCATTTTTAATGATGTAAGACATGATTTGAGGAAGATTTGTCTGCTATTTTTAGCAGGTTCAACAACCCTGTTCAACCTGCGAGATGTCAGTATTAAGATGTGCATCCTTTAAAACACCATCACCATCATTTTAATGTTCATCTTCCCATACTTGCATAGGTCAGATGAAATTTGTTGAGGCAGATTTTCTATAGCTGGATGCCCCCCCCCCCTTCATGCCACCAATCCTCACCTGTTTCCAAATAAGGTAATATTTTCTCATAACCAGACATGTTTACAAAGAACACCGGAAAAAAAATTACACCACACGTAAATGGTGACACCCATTTACAAATATCAACAGTGTCAAATACAAGAAGACAGTAACATACACATATGTGACAGGTTTTTTTTCAGTTTCTGTCAACTAAATCCATTCACAAGGCTTTGATCAACCTGGGGCTATAGTGGAAGACATTCGTCCAAGGTAACAGGCAATGGAACTGAACCCAGAACTATGTAGTTAGAGAACAAACTTCTTCCTGCACAGCCGTGCCTATGCCTACTCTTCGTCTTTATGCTAACTCTTGAGGAAATCCCCAAAGAGTTCAGGCAGTTCTTCTTATGTTGGCAAGGTTCATATGCCAAAGATCTGTTTTGTACAGACAACTCTAAGAATTATTTAAAAGAAATAAAAAAAAAAAAGAATGAAACTAGAATTCAAAGAATTGACGGTGAACACAAGCAAGTACAAGATATTGTTTTGGAGAAGGAATACAAAACGTGAAGTGAACATCATAAAAGTATTACCTGATGTGGAGCAGGTGAGTGGAGGGTGGTGGTGAGTGGTTAAGAACTGAGTAGAAGATTGTCAATGAAAGCAATGAGTTCACAAAGAAATGCGAGTTGAATCTTAAGATATTTCAAAGAATTTCAATGCATCCCTTTCAGTGTGCCAGAAAATATGAATAGTTTAATCACTGATTGATCACTATTTTGAGGACATGTCATTTAGGTTTGAAGTGGAGGAGCCAGTGGTAGGAATTGGCTGATGTTAGAGAAGGTAGCAGGAACCGTTTTGAAAACAACTTCCTTTGCTTCAAACAAAGGATTTCTTTTCTCTTGTAAAAAGAGCAGACTAAATGAAAATATATGTACAACAAGTATGATGTTGCATGATAATAAAACATGGCTGAACGAACAACACAGAAGATATGTATACATACAAACATATATATATATATATATATATATATATACACATATATATTTATATCATATATATATATATATATATATGTGTGTGCTGAAAAGTTGGATTTGAAAAGCTTTACATGTATTGCTGAATATTAGTGAAATACGAAAATGACTGGATTGACAAATTATGAGAAAGTGCTGACTATACTGATACAATAACCATCATCATCGTCATTTGGTGGCCTTTTTACAAGCTGGCATGGGTTAGACGGTTTGGCATGAACTGATGAGCCAGAGGGCTGCACCAGTTTCCAATGTCTGCTTTGGGTATGGCTTCTACAGCTGGATGCTTTTCCTATTGCCAGCCACTTCACTATATGTACTGGGTGCTGTTTTTCATGACACCAGCACTAGTGAGGCCACCATGTATCCACATGATAACAACCCTCAGTTCAATAGTATTGAGGTATATGAAGGATGTTAGAAGGACAGGAGCATGCATCTTGCTGAAGAGGTGAATACATGGTTTTCCCATCTTTTACTGCACTGCTAAGTTACAAGGACATAAACACACCAACACGGGTTGTCAAGTGGTGATAGGGGACAAACACAGTCACAAAGATACACACATAGATACATACACACACACAAATATATATATATATATATACATTGGGCTTCTTTCAGTTTCCATCTACCAAATCCACTCACAAGGCCTTGGTCAGCCTGAGGCTATAGTAGAAGACACTTGCCCAAGGTGCCACACAATGAGACTGAACCCAGAAAGAGGGAGAATAGAGATAAAGGGGCGAGAAAAGGTGGATGGGCAGGTAGGTAAGTGTGCTAGGGTGAAAAGAGTGCAACAGACAATTAGAGATGGTGGACAAAGTGAATATCAATTTGGAGAAGAAGTGAAGGAAAGGAAACAGGAGTGAGTCAAGAAGGAGGAAGAGGTAAATAACAGTAGTAGGGAGTGTAGGGGAATGAGTAGTATTATTTACAACACCTGAATGAGTAGTGCCATTGTTAGAAGAGTGATGGAGGGACATGCGTTAAACCAATGGTGTTGCCAACGGACCACTTTGATTCGTATTTTACTTTACTGGACCCCTACTGCCAATCTATCTTTAAATAAAACCCTATTATATCTTTATAATTGAATATTATTAAACAATTGCAGCATGGAAGGTATTTACAAGCCATTTAAGAAACACACAAAAACCATTAGATTCACTTCAACATTTAAATTTAATTTGCCAAAATATTTTCTTCGCTTTGAGACTGTGACCTGTTCATTGACAAAATTCCGTGCAGCATGGAAAATTCCGGAATTTTGTCAGTGAACAACTCGTGGTCTCAAAGTGATGAAAATATTTTGGCAAATTAAATTTAAATGTTGAAGTGAATCTAACGGTTTTTGTGTGTTTCTTAAATAGCTTATAAACACTTTCCACACTGCAATTGTTTTCCTTCCAACACACGATCTCAGATCAGGTCACTTGCTATGCAAGTACATCTCTGAATATTATTAGAAATTATATTAAAAAATTGTCGAAATATTTTGTGTATTGTGGAAGTACAACCAGTTTTATTGCACATAAATTTTAGCAATAAAATCTTATATGAACATTGTTGATAACCATTGTATTAGAAGATGAGTTGTAACAGGGAAAGGTTTGACATATATATATATATATATATATACAACCATATGTATGATAGATGATGTAGTAGGGACATGCAGCTGTTTTGTAGTAGAAGGTTCCAAAGTAAACTTAGACTGAACTTAAGTCTCATAAAAAGCCAGGTGATATTTCTGTTGAAGCATGATGGAGTTCTGTATAGTAGGTCCATCCAACTGAATCTGGCAGGCAACATTCTTTAATCTAATTTCTTATGCCTCTCATATAAAAGGTGGCAATCATTTAACAAATCTCACTAATAACTATTAAGAAACAGACAAGGCTTACAGGAAATTAATGAGGAAAGCAGCAAATTTTTCTAATAGAATAAACAAGGCACAAGTATGGCTGTGTGGTTAAGAAGCTCACTTTGCAACCACGTGGTTTGTGTTCACTGCCACTGCATAACACTTTGGGCAAATGTCTTCCTTCTGCTGTAGCCCTGGGCTCACCAATGTGCCTTGTAAGTGAATTTGGTAGATGGAAAATGCTTGTGTATATATGTATATATCTTTGTATATACATGCAGTTGTGTATACAAAGGAGCTATTATTGTTTTTGAAAGTTTTTCTTTATATCTACTACAGACCGCTTGAAGCTTACTAACTTCCTACACCCAGATCCTTGGATCTTACAATTACATATCATATCATCATTATCATCATTTAACGTCCGTTTTCCATGCTGACATGGGTTGGATGATTTGACTGAGGTCTGGAGAGCCAGCAATGTTTCTGGCAATGTTTCTACAGCTGGATGCCCTTCCTAATGCCAACCACTCTGAGAGTGTAGTGGGTGCTTTTTATGTGCCACTGGCATGGGAGCCAGTCAGGGGGTACTGGCATTGGCCACGTTTGGATGGTGCTTTTTACGTGCCACTGGCACAGGAGCCAGTCAAGGGACACTGGCCACAGCTACAATTTTGATTTTACTTGACTCAACAGGTCTTCTCAAGCATATGATATCGCCCGACACATTAAGGGTACTCTTAAACGGGCTGGACATGCAACACTGGCATCAGTCATGACTGTGATCTCACTTTAGTTGCCGGGTCTTCTCAATCACAGCATATCTCCAAAGATCTCGGTCTCCTGTCATTGCCTTTGTGAGGCCCAATGTTCGAAGGTCATGCTTCACCACCTCATCTCTTTGTATATAATATCTATGTGTGTCTTTGTATTCGTGCTTGCCCTCTACCACTGCTTGACAGCTGGTTTTGTTTTATTTATGTCCTGATAACTTAATGGTTTGGCAAAAGAAATTGATAGAATGAGCATCAGACTAAAAAAATTAGTGCTAGTGTTTAACTAAATCTTTCAAGGCAGTGCCCCAGCATGACCACAGTCCAATGTCTGGAGCAAGTAAAAAGATCAAAACGTTATTATAAACACTTATATTTGTGATTACAAAGAAGTGTTAAAGTGCATTTCAAATAAGTAATAACCACCATCTTCTTCTGAAGAATTCTCTAGCTGCCTAATAAATAGATAATTGAATGAATGAATAAATAAATAGATATATAAATGAATGAATAAATAGATCAATAAATACAATTCTAAATTCATTAAGTTGCTGTCAATGCCTAAATAAAAGTTCAAATTGCAATACAAGTTGAAGAGGCAGTGAAGCTTCTACTCCAAATTTGTTTGAGCCTTGAAACTTCTGGGAAGAACTAAGAACCTGGCCATAAGGACTATGCCTCAGGACAAGTTTAGCAAAGCAGTTTGTATTCCATTTGGAATTTGGTTCTACATTGAAAATAATATTTCACTGGAACCCTAAATTCATTATTCCAGCATGCAAACAATGGACCATGCAAACAAAGATGCACTTTTTTTCCAAAAATACTGGGTAAGACCCTGGATCCTGTATGCAAATTTGGGCCTCTCACAAGCTTTAACACACTGAAAACTGTTTTGCCTGAATATGTGCTGCTCAAATCAGGATGCATCTAATATCCTTTCTACTAAAGGCACAAGGCCTGAAATTTGGATGGAGGGGACTAGTCGATTACATCAACCCTTGTGCTCCACTGTTACTTAATTTATCGACCCTGAAAAGATGAAAGTCACAGTTGACCTTGGGGGAATTTGAACTCAGAACATTAAGACAGGTGAAATGCTGCTAAATATTTTGCCCAGCATGGTAGCAATTCTGTCAGCTTGCTGCCTTAAGGATGCATCTAATATGTCTTTGAGTCTTTTATGTCATTCATCATCATCATCATCATCATCATTTAATGCCCGCTTTCCATGCTAGCATGGGTTGGACGATTTGACTGGGGACTGGCGAAACAGATGACTGCACCAGACTCCAATCTGATCTGGCAGAGTTTCTACAGCTCCAACCACTCCAAAAGTGTAGTGAGTGCTATTTACATGCCACTGGCAGGAGTGCCAGTCCGGCAGTACTGTCAATGGCCGCACTCAAATGGTGTTTTTTACGTGCCACCTGAACAGGAGTCAGTCCAATGTTTTGTTCACATGGCATTGAATACAGTAATTCATAGTTAATTTTATAAAGAAAAGAAACATCAGTAAACTTTTTAATATATGAAAAATCTCACTTTATAAGGCTGCTAGGTGCAAGTTCACCTAAGTTTTAAGGCTGAAATCAGTTAAGAAACATAATGAAGATGATGACAACAATCTAAGTTAACGACCTAAGTAGAATGAGTTGTAAAGTTTTAAGAAGGTGAGTGGAAATGAGAAGCATCAGGTGTTCTTTGCACAAGACAATATCGTTGACATTGTGATAAGAATAGATAATGAGTTAGTTGTTGTTGACAAGTTGTAGTAGATACAGACCAAAGGAGAGTTGAAGGAAATGAATGAGAATTTGATGAATGGGAATATAAATAAAATGAAAAGATGAATGAATGTTGGATGGCAGAGACAGAAAGGGGGGCTTTTTTTTTGGGGGGGGGGGTCCTGGTATGACGAAATTTTTTCTAAAAACAGTAACATTGCCCCATGAATCATAAAACCTGTCACACATGTACATACATTCTCCCATTCAGTTTCAGTAACACTTCCTACATGTTGTTAGCATGCTACCCTCTCTACTCTACATGTAGTTTCAGTATTTTTTGACTTTGTTCATGAAGGCATTTGTAAAGTGTATGTATGTGTGTGTGAGTGTGTGTGAGTGTGTGTGTGTATATATATGAAGTGTATGTATGTGTGTGTGTATATATACACACACATACGCTTTACAAGTACCTTCATGAACAAAGTCAAGATATATCATCATCATCATCACTGTTTAATGTTTGCCTTCTATGCTGGCATGGATGAGACAATTTGACAAGAGCTGGCCAGGTAGAAGCCTGCACTAGACTTCTGTAACTGTTTTGGCAGAATTTTTATAGCTGGATGCCCAACCTGAAGGAAGAGAAGGAAAAGGAGAGAAAGAGAGAGAGAGGGAGAGAGAGAGAGTGAGAGAAAGAGAGAGAGAGAGAGACAAGGAGAGAGAGAGAGAGAGAGAGAGAGAGTGGGAGACAGCAGGACAGAGATGGTAGCAAAGTGCCAAGCATACTCACAAGGGACGGGGATCAGAATATAAATGGGATGGTTGAGTAAAGGAAGAGAGAGATAAAGATGGTGGCAAGTGCCAGGCCGTACCCTTGAAGTTCAAATGCCATAATACATCTGCTGATTCACTAGAAGTGATAAATAACCATATCATTCAATATGGTTAGCCAGATCTGGATGATATCAGAGTGCTAATAAGGTACCTGGCTGGATTCCTAATCCTTATTCCTTTATACTATATGTACGTGTATATA
>NC_068991.1:60944910-60949813 GCF_001194135.2 Octopus bimaculoides
TATATATATATATATATATATATATATATATATATATGTATGTATATATGTATGTATATATGTATATGTGTGTGTGTGTGTGTGTCTGTCTGTCTGTATTTGTCCCCTATCATTGTTTGACAACTGGTGTTGGTGTGTTTATGTTCCCATAAACTAGCGGTTTGGCAAAGAGGCTGATAGAATAAGTACCAAACTTAAAGAAAAAGCAAACAAAAAGTACTAGTGTTGATTCATTCAACTAAAAGCTCTTTAGGGCGTTGCCCCAACATGGCCACAGTCTAATGGGCGAAACAAGTAAAAGTTAAAGTATTAGCATCATACATGTGCATGCATTTATGTGTGTGTATGAGTGTGTCTTGTGTCTGCACATGGGTTTGTATATTGCACTGTTTCTACCTATGTCATTCATGTATCCATTTTTTTCTCATTCTGTCTCTAGTATGTGCATGCATGCCTTGTGTGTGTGTATGGGTTTGTGTTTTACAGTTTGTATCTATGTCTTTTATATATTTATCTTTTTTCTGATATATATATCAGGGATGTGCTGCCTGGGTAGGCAAGGTAGGTAGTGTCTACCCTGAATGAAATAGATCAATAGTAACATTTTCCTTTTATGGCAAAATATGCACCTAATTCAATAAAATTATGAAGGTTACTCAGATTACTATGCATAAGATGCAAGATATTTTATTTTTTTGTAGATTAGGCATAATTCGCTCCTGCCTTTCAATTTCAGTATTAAAACTATGTATAGTACTGCTGCAGTACATGTGCTGTGTACATTCCTACAAGAACATTTTCTTTACATGCTATAAAGGTAGAAGTAAATCTGCCTCCAACTCAGTCGCGCACCTGTGTTTAGCTTATTTTTTTGTGTGTTTTACTACATAAAGGTCACCAACTGCTTACTCTGAGTAATTACTCACGGCATGTGCCTGATATATATATATATATATATATATATCATTCACCATGATAGATCGCTAACCACTACACACGTTTTTTTCTCTCCTTGTTTCTTTCTGTGGAAGAGCATAGGCTCAAAACGTTAAAGACTTTTTCACTTCCCGAGCGTTAAACTAATATGTCTGTTTGTTTTCTACACCACCTGTCTTCGTCTTTTGTTTTTTTGTGAATTCTTCCTATATATATATATATATATATATATATATATACACATATAGTTAGGTTATAATCTGTTCAGAACATAGTAGAGTACAGTATAAAGCTTGCCCACGTTCAGATTTCACCTGGTGCTATCCAGAAGTAGTATTATATGTAGATTTGTGTTGGGGCTTCTGTAGTGTGTAAGTGGATAATTGAATAAGTTGGAGTTAACTTCGACTTCATCATATTCAGTTATATATACTATATGTGTGTGTGTGTGTGTGTATAGTCAAATCAAATAAATGAACATTAAAAATAACAATAAAAAACAAGAGGACATGCACATACATATACATTATTGAACTTATAAGATAAGTAACAAGTTAACAAACTTGACACATATATTTAATACATGCACTTCGTGACTATATCTCAAAACGATACACCACACACATACACGCTATTTATCTGTGTGTGTGAGAGCATGTGCGTTTACTTCCTCTTTCTGTCTCTCTCTCCTCACGTCCGACATCATATAATTAAATGCAAACAAGTGCAAGCATGGCTGTATGGTTAAGAGGTTTACTTTGTACCTGCATTACTTCAGGTTCAGTCCCACTGCATGGCACCTTGGTTGGCTTCTGCTGACCAATGCCTTATGAGTGAATTTGGTAAAATGGAAACTGTGTGGAAGCCCGTCATACATATGTGTAAATAAGTGTGTGTTGGTTTGTTTACATCCTTAGCTGTTTGACAAATGAGAGTGATAAATAAGTATCAAACTTAAAAATAGGCACCATGGTCAATTTGTTTGACTAAATCCTTAAAGGTGGTGCTCCAGCATGGCTGCAATCAAGACAAGGAAACACAAATATACACACACACCCATGTAAATATGCTAATATTGAACAGTGAGAATAAGTACTCAACACAACGTTGTTGTTGTTGTTTGTTCCTTCTTGAACCATGCTTGGCTCATAAGGGCTGGTTTCCCGGTTTCATTTGCGTATAGGTTCCCCACCTGGACAGGTCGCCAGTCTGTCACAGGTGAGCTGCTAGCTGCAGGAGGAGAGAGTGAGAAAAAGTTGTGGTGAAAGAGTCAGCAGAAGTTCATCATTACCTTCTGCCGGAGCTGCATGGAGCTAAGGCGTTTCACTCATAAACACACACATCGCCCAGTCTGAGATTTGAAATCGCGATCCCTTGACTGCAAGTCTGCTGCTCTAACCACTAGGCCATGTGCCTCCACCAACACAACATTGGTGGATAAATATTTTTTAAAGTGATAGCATGTTGTCAACTTAATGTGACAGTCCCATAAAAGGGAAGAGTGCTACTGTTATTTAGCCCTAGGAAACACTGTTTCCTGCTGGACTTGATATATTTCCTATGTCCTTATGTTTTCAAAGTGGAGACAAGCACCTCCACCCAACTAAACCAGCATTCAGACACTAGTTTCAGAGTCATTGCTCATCATCAGTCTGGAGGAGCAAGCCAAATAACAGTAGCATTCTTCCCTTTTATGGGACTATCACATTAAGTTGGCAACATGCTATCACTTTATCGTGCTGCTACTGCATAAATCTCTCTGAGAGATTTAGAAATATATTATTTCTAAATATTTTTTTTTTGTGGCTTAAGAAGGTTACCAATGGTTTCATGTTAAGAGGGATCACTTTACAATTTTCAAGTGTGTCACATAGGAACATTGGTACTTGTCTTTATTTACATGAAACCATTGGTAACTTTGTTAACTCAAAAATTAAGTATATATCATAATCATCATTTAATGTCCGTTTTCCATGCTGGCATGGGTTGGACAGTTTGACTGAAAACTGGTAACCTGGAGGGCAACACCAGGTTCCAGTCTAATTTAGCATGGTTTTTATGACTGGATGCCCTTCCTAATGCCAAGCACTCCAAGAGTGTAGTGGGTGCTTTTTACGTGCCACTGGCACAGGTGCCAGTTATGAAACAGCGGCATCAGCCATGACTGTGATCTCACTTGGCTTGACAGGTCTTCCCAAGCACAGTATATTGCCAAAAGTACCGGTCACTTGTCACTGCCTCAACAAGGCCCAAAGTTTGAAGGGTGCTTTTTACGTGCCACTGGTACCAGGTGTGTGACACTGGCATTAGCCACAACTATGATTCCACTTGCCTTGATGTGTCTTCTCAACCACAGCATACATATATATATATGCACACACACACACATAGAGGAAGAGAAAACAAAAAAAAAAGAAGAGAAAAACAGAAGAAAAGTAAAGGAGAAGATACAACAACAACACACACACATAAAGTGAGACTAATTGTTTTATTTAATATCTAATTGCTATGAAAGTGAATTTTTCAGTCGAGAATTTCTAGCCATGCCTTTAGGGCAATCACAATCATCATATAAATAGGCCGAGTGGTAGTGGTGGTGGTAGTTGTTGGTGTTGTTATTGTTGTTGTTAAAATATTTTTTAACAGCCAAAGAAAAAAAATGAAATTATAAAGGGTGGTGGTGGCGACGGTGGTGGTGGTGAATTTAAACATTATAAAGAAGACTTCGCTAGAATTAAAACAAAAAAATAAAATAGGAGTATGTGGATGGTGAGAAAGAAGGATGGTAGGGCAAACGAGGTAAATTTGTGTTTGTCAGTCAGCCAACACAATACTGTGTACTATTAGAAGGGATTTGGGGAAGTTCTTTGACACATAATAATGACAGGGGAGGACCGTACTTCATTTTTAAGATAAAGAATTTGAAGACAGGAAGTACCACAGCTGAGTAAACATGGTAGGGGAACTGAGGGTGTCACACGAGATGTTTTAATCCCTCTACCCCTAACTGACAAGCAGTGGTGATTTGGAGGAGGGTTACAGCAAATCTACTTACATATGAAAAGGTAGTGCAGGCTATGTTGTCACACCAATCTTTGGTACATAATTATTGTACAGTATTAGACTGGGTTTGTGTTGGGTACCTAGGCTACTCCACTTACATGATAGTTAATATATTGATGTTTCTGATCCTTATGCATAAACGAAAGGGGGCAGGAGGAAAGGGGTGGGGATAAGGGGAAGGGGTAAAGGAGAAAACAGAGAGACGGAAGAGAGGTGCAGTGAGAGAAAGATTAAAGGGGTGGAAGGCATGAAAAGCATAAGAGGAAGTGAAGATGTGGAGAGAAGGGAAGGGAGACTGAGGGAAGAGAAGGTAGGAGACAGAGAGAGAGAGAGAAGGAAGGAGAGAGGGGAAGGAAGGTCAGAGGGAGAAGTGAAGGTAAGAGGAGAGAGGGAGGAGGGAAGGTGAGAGAGAAGAGAGGGTATAAATGTGGAGAAAACCAACTAGTTTTTAAAATCATCAGCACTTTTAGACAATTCCTTGAACAGTATCAAAAGATATGAAAGACAATATTTAGGGAATTTGTCAAAGTGGTTCTTTAATAAAGATCAACAGTTGGTAGTTGAAAGGAAATGATGTTCAAAGAATTAAAATCTTAACATTAATGGTAAAAAAAAAAAAAAATAGGGCACAGTTTTTCTTTTTGCTTTCAAAAAGTTTAATCAAAATGAATGGGGTTGCACTTCATAACCCTTTGTGGGGGTGGGGACAGTGAGGAGTGACTCCCAGACTAGTGCACTCGATGTATAGTTTAGTCATCGGCATGCAAGTCAGCAACTGCAAAGAAAGATCTCGGTAGGAAATAATAGCTTTTTCAGTTCTCTTGGGTTGGGAGATAACAATACCAAAAATGTATGATGCCTTGCAGTTTGGAGTCAGCACTTGTGTTAAGTGCAAAATACAGGG
>NC_068991.1:60950342-60956120 GCF_001194135.2 Octopus bimaculoides
CCTCTGGCCCCTATGCCAGTAGCATGTAAAAAGCACCCACTACACTCTTGGAGTGGTTGGCGTTAGGAAGGGCATCCAGCTGTAGAAACACTGCCAGATCAGACTGGAGCCTGGTGCAGCCTCCTGGCTTCCCAGACCCCAGTCGAACCATCCAACCCATGCCAGCATGGAAAACGGACGTTAAACAATGATGATGATGATGATGATGATGATGATGATAATATATATAGGCACAGGAATGGCTGTGTGGGTAAGAAGTTTGCTTTGCAACTGTGTGGTTTCTGGTTCAGTCCCACTGTGTGACACCTTGAGCAATTGTCTTCCACTATAGCCCTGAATATCTTGTGAGCAAATAAACACTTTGTGAGAAAATCTGATACATGGAAACTGCAAGGAGACTACTGTATAAGTATGTGTGTGTGTGTGTGTATGTGTGTGTGTGCGTGCGTGTGTGTGTTGTGTTTTTGTATCTCTATTTATCTCCCCACACTACTTGAAAACTGGTGGTTTGCTTACATCCAAGTAACTTAGTAGCTTGACAAATGAACAAAACAAAATAAAAATGAAATGTACCAGTACTAAAACAGAAAATACTGCTGTTGATTTGTTCAACTAAGCCTGCTCAGGGTGGTGCCCCAGGATGGTCACAGTTCAATGACTGACACATGTAAAGGATTAAAAGATATATATGGTACAGGAAACTCACCTGAAGTAGAAGAACCATACAAAGTTAATACACAGCTTACTTAAACTTTTATTAGTGTTAGTTATTTATTCATGTTCCTTTCAATTAATCATGCATTATCTTGTAACTTCAAGAAAGTGGTGAGGTGGCAGAAATGTTTGCACGCTGGGCAAAATGTTGAGTGGTATTTCGTCTGCCTTTATGTTCTGAGTTCAACTTTGCCTTTCATCCTTTCAGGGTTGATAAATTAAGTACTAGTTGCATACTAATCGACTGCCACCCCCACTCTCCCAAAATTTTGGGCCTTGTACCTAGAGTAGAAAAGATTATCTTGTAACTTCAAGATTGCAAAGGTGTTTGTATATCTTTAGAATGACATTGTAGGGTAGGTGTGAGAAGTTAGATCTGGTCAGTTTTAATATAAAATAGGCAGAATATTTTGGCTGGATATGGCAAGATTAAATGTATTCAGATTACTCTGTCAAATGTGATACTTATTTATTCATGTTATCGTGAATTAATCACGCAGTATCTTGTAGCTTCGAAATTTCAACGGTGGGTTTGTATATTTTTAGAATGACATTGTAGGGTAGGTGCGAGAGGTTAGATCAGGTCAGTCTTTTAAACATAAAACAGGTGGAATATTTGGGACAGATATGGCCAGATTAAAAATGGAGAAGGTGGAAAATTTAAAGGAACAGTTTAGTTGTAACATTTTTTTGGATGTTAATACATAAATTATAACAATGTGATAGGGAGGCAGGTGAAAAACGATGGTGTGAGAGTGGAAACAGAGATGAGTGACAGAGACAGACAGACAGATGGATAGCCGGCCCAGACCTATTATATTTAATGAAACCTCTGGTGGAGCAAAAGGTTGCCAATGAGGTCAGAATTCAATAACTGTAACAAGAAGAGGAGAGGAATCAGAACAGATTTGATGATTTGATCAGTGAATCAAGACCTCAAGTTCATTAAAGCAAGGGAAGATATGGTAATAAAAACATGGAAAGATATTTATAGATGACTGATTGACTGACCATTGATTTTGCTGGTTGGCTGGCATGGTGGCTAGATGGTTCAAACACCCCAAGCTTCTTCTACACCTCTTTGTTTTCACCATTATAAATTGTACACATGTTAACATTAAAGAGGTGATACACTTCTCTCAAAGATGTCTGCATTTTCACCAATTCATATAACTTTACTATTGCTATACATCATATACACCAACATTTGGTTTTGATTTTCATTGACAGATACATGACTATGCACACGCACACACAAACACATGCACTAACACACATACACACACTGTACAGTTCAGTTCGAATTTCCACAGACAGATAGACAGACAGATACAAAGACACACACACACACACACACACCTTTGCAATTCAGCATACATGTTTATTTAGTCCCAATTTCCACTAACACAGACACACAGACACACATTTGCAATTCAACACACATCATTATTTAGTTCTGATTTCCATAGGCATAAGCTTACATACACAAACATCCTTATTACTTCTACACACACACACAGAGTTATTCACCCATGATATCAACTGACGCCCACACATCCTTGCTTGTTTAACACACCCCATCATCATCACCATCACCATCATCATCGTTCCCATCCACCAATCAATGGCAATAATTTGATCTTAAAAATTTTTTTTCCCAAGTCAAAATTTATTCTGTTTATGATGCAGCACATTTATATCATAGTTATTTAATAAAAACATATAGACAAATCAATTTTCAAAAAAAAAAAAATATATATATATTAAAAAAACCCACCCCAAAAAGAGAAATCAACTCCATCGGTCGCTGTTATTGCTGTAATCTAGCAGTGTCAAAATAATTTCAGATAAAACTTAGTTTCCATTAATTCTTATCACAAAAAAAAATAAACCAAACCATTTAAAGACAAAGTATTCTGTCCATATTACTACCTCCTCAACAATCGGCTTAAAATATAACGATTGTGTGGACAAATCAGTAAAAAAAAAACAAGCTAGAAATCTGTCTATGGCTGACTTTGCTAAATCATTTTCGTTTTCTGTTTTGTTTTTATGTTAATAATAAGTCAATGGCTGATTTATAGAGACTGGTTCGTTGCTAATGCTGCTGAAAAAAAGCTGACATTCCACTTGCATCACCACCACCACCACCAACAACAACACTGTTCGTATTCCTATTCCCTCCACCCACTCCTGACCTATCTACTGCAGCCAGAAAGGCAACATCTTTAGTATTCATTCCAACTTTTCAATGAAAACAACAAAATTATATTTTCTTTGAGAATTAAGACAAGATTTTAATCGAAGAAAATACATTTCTAGCATTTGGCAGAAAGAAAAAGGACATGTAGAAATATTTCAACACAATTTCGTAGCTGACTTTCAAATAAGACAGCAGATAATTTTACTATTGAACAAATATCAAAGAGAGAAAGAAAAACCAAAAAGAAAAAAAATAATAATGATAATAATAATAATAATAAGCCAAGAAGGAAAGGAAAAGAAACAAAAACAAGCGAAGTACTCCACCACAATAAGGTTATATTTCTCTTCCATCAGTAGAGCAATAAATTGCTGTTATCAATACCGAGAGAAGACAGGAGATTAGTCATGTTGTTATCACACAACAATATTGGAACCTTATTTCTGCAGATCAATTAAACTGAAAGGCAAATGTTTATCTGTGTAGTATGTATATTGTGTAGTGAAGCACACTGCTAGCTGTGGCTCTTGCTTTTGTCTAGAGAAGCTGAACTGTTCAGATAGGAGATCTTTTGTGCCAGCTTCAGCTACTTTTTTGGCTCAAGGCCATTTATAATTGGAAGTAGTTAACCTCTTACATTACTGGTATTTGTTTTATCAAACCAATGCATACTACAAACACAACCTTGTTACTTTAACACACACTGTTATTCAATTATGATATCAATCAACACCCACACATCATTGCTATTTAATGTACACCACCATCATTCACATTCTTTAATCAATGGTAATAATTTGATATTTAAGCTTACTGATAAAAAAAAATGCTAATCCAGTGGAAGCCATGTTAAAATTTCTATAACATTGCTATCATTGAGAACAATGTCTCCTCCACCATTCATTTTTGGTTCTATTGTATTAGTCACTGATACAAGTAGTTCCTTTTCGAAAATTATTTTGTGCAATGTCATCGATATCATCTGTAGTAAAAATAGTTTCTTAATTAATGAATAATGATTTTCATTTTATGGACTCCCTTAAACAAAGTTCATGAATCCTTGAGAGTCAATGGAGTCTAGATATGGAGCAATTAATTTTGAATATTCCATACAACTTTGTGGTAGCATGCAATCTATAGTAACATTTAATCATTTGTGGATTAAGTGCTGAAGTGAGATTTAACATCCACAGTTAATCCTATTCATGTTTCTCTATTTGGATAATTTTATATGACTTGAAGCTTGTGTTTTAACAAGACCAATATACTGAAAGAAATGGCATATATTTCCAAGATTCCTCCAAATAAATTTAAAGAGAATTCCCTCAGGAGACTACTAATACAATGTGAAGAGCCGGGTTTGACTTAATAACATCCGGCTTAAAATAGAAGTCTTGTAGGTACAGGTGTGGGTGTGTGGTTAAGAAGTTTGCTTCCTAACCAGATGTTTCAGGTTCAGTCTCACGATGTGGCACTTTGGGTAAGTGTCTTCTACTACAGCCCTGAGTTGACCATAGCTATGTCAGTGGATTTGGGAGAAGGAAACTGAAAAGAAGCCCTTCAAATATGTGTGCAGGTGGGTGGGTGTGTTTATATCTCCTTCTGTTCACATTGTTTAATAGTTGTAAATGAGTGCCACTGTTATACGAGTGATGCCGTTCCTTCCCAGTATTCCGCAAGAACATGTCTGGCCATGGGAAAATATCATCTTGCTTGGAAATAAGTGAAGTTTAGTGACAGGAAGGACATCCGGCCAGAGAAAAACTAGTGGACATTCAAACAAAGATGATGATGCTGATGATAATGATGATGATGCAGTAGTTTAATCACTCAATGACAATCCTTGCTTTTTCCTCATAGAAAAATGTAAAATTACAAACAGAAACTTCAGGTTTAGTTGTTTCTGGAGCTTAATTAGATTTAGTAACAAGTGTCCTAAAATATCATAAATTCATTAACAGCTTCCATAACCTCTCTAAAACTCACAGAAAAACAATGAATTCATAATGAAATTTCAGGCAATACAGATATAACAAAAGCAATTTCGAAAATGGCACTAATTGATGTTTCATCTTTTATCAGTTCTAAAATATGGCTCTGTCTAATATTGTCGACATAGTAATTATTCAGTAGATAGACTTTATGGAAACAAAAGATCGACAAGATTAAGAGGTTGATTATTGAAAGCAAAGCAAAGTAGGTCTTTAAGGAAACTTGTAACAACCAACAAGAAGTACTTATGTCTGTCTCTCTATGAACACAGGGTTGACTTACAGTGAAGC
Source organism: Octopus bimaculoides (assembly GCF_001194135.2). Lineage (NCBI taxonomy): Eukaryota > Metazoa > Mollusca > Cephalopoda > Octopoda > Octopodidae > Octopus > Octopus bimaculoides. The sequence continues at coordinate 60,955,542 of NC_068991.1, forward strand.
TTATTTACGTAGTAGCAGTGATGCAGATATAGGGAATCAATAAGACTTTCAGAAAATTGAATGCTACTCTCCTTAGATCAAAATTAATATCTAAGAACCCGGTAAATTCTTTTTCTTTTCTTTTCTCCCCTTCCCCCACCTCCTTTGCCATCTCTTTTTATTTAATTTCATCTACAAGAGTCTTTGAATAATACATTATTTCATTGAAAGCTGGTTGGGCAATACAAATGCCTCCCAACCGACCCACTCACATATATGTATGCATGTGTGTGTATATATGTCACTATGTACACAATTATATACATACATACATACATACATACATACATACATACCACACACATAAATATGTATATATATATATATATGTGTGTGTGCAATGCATAAAATTATTACTTTCTTTTTAACATATGTAAATGTACATGTATATGCATGTGTGTGTGTGTGTGTGTGTGTGTGCAAGCGTGCATATCTATTTGATATGTGGAGGAATAGATATCAGTGTCTGTATATGATTCTTAACACTATTTCTATTTTCATTTAAACACAAACATATATATATATATATATATATATATA
>NC_068991.1:60956814-60967506 GCF_001194135.2 Octopus bimaculoides
ATTGCTAATGATATCACATAGTTATACAAGTGATATCCTAATAAAAGTGATATCACACAGCTACATAGATGATAGTCTAATGCTAATGATATCACACAGTTGTAAAAGTGATCTCCCAATAAAAGTGACATCACACAACTATATAGATGATGTCCAAATGCTAATGATATCACATAGTTATATAAGTGATATCCTAATAACAATGATGTCATACAGTTATATACATGATACCCTAATGCTAATGATATCACACAGTAATGTTCTATTGATAGTGATATCACACAGTTATATAGATACCGCTTTAATGGCAATAGTATCCCTTATTTACTTAGGCTCTTCACTCTCTATGGAACATAGTCCATTGGTAACTTTTCTCTTGACTCTGGACTGTCTTTCTTCTTCCAGGCCTTGTTGTTTTGAATTCTCATCAATGCTCTTGCAACTTTGGGTTTTTTTTGTAGGTAGGGGTGTCAGTGTAAGGAAACCCATTTTTATTTCTTGGAAGAGGTGGTACATGTTAGTTTGGCTGTGTTCTTTTGACCTGTCCAGCATGAAGCCCTAACAGGAACTTGTACTCGGCTGGTATTTCTTTCAAGGTCAGTGAGGTACATTGAATGATACATTTGTAAATAAGTTAGCTCTGAATTTGGCCTTGAGGTAACAAAAAAACAAAAAAAAAACAAACCCTAGAAAAATAGTCAGGTATATACGTAGAGTATGTGAGAAAAAATTATCATCATCATAATCACCATCGTCATTTAATGACCATTTTCTATGCTGGCATGGGTTGGACAGTTTGACAGAAGCTGGCAAGGCTAGGAGCTGTACCTGGCTCCATTGTTCATTTTGGCAGGGTTTCTACAGCTGGGTGCCATTCCTAATGCCAACCACTTTGCAGAGTGTACTGGGTGTTTTTTATGTGACACTAACACCAGTGTTTTTTTATGTGGCACCAGCACTAACAGGGTCACCAAGACAAAAAAAAAAAAAAGGAATCAAAAGGTAACACACCCTCAACTTGGAGTGGTTTGTAGAATTCAGAGAAGCTGAGTCTTGGAATCTTCAGATCATTTTGACTTATCTTTAAAGGGTTAAACTAATTCTATGTAGTTTATAGATTTCTGTAAAACTGAAATATAAAACAATTTTGATAATTGTCCCAGTTATTGCTAAAATTGGCATAAACCCAAAATATAGTTTAGAAAGTAGATCTTGATTATTTTATCATTTTAAGTATAAATATTTAGGAAATACTAATTCAATAAGCATCACCTGTTCCTCCTTACCATCACCTGCCAATTAGTTTATAAGCTTAAAGATATTCTGCCAGATCTAAGTTAATTTATATGCACCTTAAACTGCTGGTATCTGATTTTTTCTCCCCTTCTATTCAAAGCTTTGTAATTGTATTTTCATATTACACACTAAGTTAATTCTGAATGTACTAACCTTTGCCTAGATATTTCCGAACACTTCTCTTTTGCAGCTAAACACTATTCTTACTCCAAACTAAATCTGACATGAGGACAGTAAGTAGTTTTTACAAATAAATGCAAAATAAATAGATGTATACAGTCTAATATAGGGTGAAACAGAAAATAACATTTCAGGCAAAGCCATTTGTTAATTGAAAGGCTCTCTCCTCCCATCAGCCCACCCACCAAACATTAATCTCTATTTCATCTTACAGAACATAAATACAACTTTTCTTGTGCTTTTATTTCCTAATCTAATTCATGCAGACATATATCAAGTCACTGAAATTCCAATAACTGGAAGACAGGTCAAAAATATGATCACCTGCTATTTGAGTTCAGTCTACAGCAGGAAATCAGACCAAATCTCTAGTTCCTCTCTCACAAACATTTTTACCTCAGAAACATTTTTTTGTCTTTTTCCAGTTCCACCTGGTTACCCCCACCGTCTTCTAAAATGTGAGTAGGCATGTAGTTCCTCTACTGCAAGAAACCTGTTCTGCTCTGGCCCTTTTCTTCTTATACTTTGCCCCTTTTCCCCCCTATACTCTACCCCTCTTTACTCCTCATCCTACAAGCATAAAGTTGACTCCACTCAGTATTTGTAGTTTCGCAACCTGCATGTTGACTTCAATAGTGCTGGTGGCATGAAAAACACACCCAATACACAGTGTAAAGTGGTTGACATTAGGAAGGTCATTCTGTCACAGAAACGAAGCTGAAATAGACATTGGAACACAATGCAGTCTTTAGGCTCATCAGATCTTGTCAAATGATCCAACACATGCCAGCATGGAATATGGACATTAATAAGTGATTATAATGATGATGTTAATGATGATGATGATGATGATGAAGCTTTGAACTTCAGATATTTAAGTTGTGCATCATCATCCTCACAACCTGAGAGGACTTTCAAAGTCTATGAGCACCAGCCCTTATTCTTCTAACTATCCCATATCCTTTTGACTGTACCAGATTGTCAATTCTGACAAAGACAAAGGCCTGTAAACGTCTAATGGAGTTGAATGAGAATGTGTGATGTTCATGCTGGCTCAAGAGACATTGGAGAACACAAAGCAGTGAATTGGCATAGATGTCAGAGCAGCAGAAAGGCTCCTTGCACTCTGGGTTCAATTCTTACTGAGATCAACATTACCTTTTGTCCTGTCAGGGCCAATTAAAAAAGTAATAACCAAGGGTAGAGGATTAGCAGAATTTTAAGAACTTTGGATTGGATTGGAAACCTTGTGGTATTTGTTCCAGCTATTTTCATCCTGAGTTGAAATGCTACTGTGGCCGACCTGAGTCGAGGACAATCCCTCACTCAGTTTAACACCAGCACCAGACACTCTGGGTATCTTTTGTAGAGTCTACCTTATTGCAAGCATTCAGAACCACGTCTCTGGTTTGGTTGGGTCCTTCTTCTCCCCCTCATATTAGTTTTGGAAGTCATGGTCACTATCTTTCCTCCTGAGTCAGGTATGCATCATTGCAGTGCATTGTTGCCTCCACCATTTGTTGGTATTTGCTCAGATTGTCTGGCAACCCTCTGAGTAGTGCTCAGTCAGTCCCCTTCTCTGCATGATACTTCCTCCTCCACCATGACCATGTGGCATGTGGCTGGCCAACATGAGCCATTGCCCCAGCAGGATATGCAGGATCCAACTCTGAAAATTGAGCAACATGACCAAACAGTCTGGCATGACACTCCCAAATCATCCAAGTAACAGGATACATCATATTTTGAGCGTAGTCATTGGTTGGATATGAAACCCAATCAACCAATGGTAATCCAGAATTTTGTTAAGCGTCCTAGTACCAAAGGAATTCAGGTGGTTCCGAAGGGCCCTGGACAGTGTTCAGACAGCCCAAACTTTTGTCCTCCTCCTCCTCAGGTATCAGCAGCTCCTAATACCCATGTCCAGTGAGTTCACAACTGCATCAACATGTCCAAGTCTTTTTAAGACTTTGGACTTGCAGCTAATGCTGCTATGGATCATAATGCTAAGATAAGTTGTTCACCTTCTTATTAAAAGAATAAAATAAATAAATATCCATATGTGCGTGAGTGTATGTTGGAAATGAATAGTTTTAACTGTAAATGAAGACCAGATAAGTAACTCAGTTTGCCAATAAGTCTATAATCCATCTTATATATAACCAAGAATTATGTCACCTAATCTAAAATGGATGATATAATATCAGAGCTTAGCTCTAAAAATCTATAACCTCTGTGCTAACAGTTTGCACGCCAACACTGTGATCATTAAACAACCACACTAATATCAATTTATACTAAATAAATTACCATTTTGAATGCACCTATTAAGCTAACTGTAGTTAAATGCAAAGTATTGAAATATCCTAGGGGGTCATTGTCATACTAAGATTATATTGGAAGGAAAATATTACATTGAAATTCTCAAACCAAAATCAATGAGAATGTTGCCGTTTAAAGGAGTTAAAGAAAATAAATGGGCTACTGATTGAATAGAGTGGAATACATAATCATTATAAATTAGTACTGCCTTCTGACTTCATCAATTTAACTTTATATATCCTAAGGGGAGCATTCTTCTCCAACGTTTATTGATCTTATACCCATTAACAATCTATCTTCTACTATCTCCTAACCAATTGATTCTTTCTAGCGAGGAACTAACCACAAATAAAAGAAATGAATAGAACTTAAACATCTGTCAATTGTCACTGTAAACAATATTCTGTCTTTTACACTCTGAGGTCATTTTAAAAAAAGAATAAAAGAAAGGAAAAAAGGAAAAAAATTCGTATTTATTATTTTTTTTCTCTCTTTACCAATAACATTTCCAAGAGGAAATGACAATTACAAACTGTTTCTTCACAATTTCTCCTCACATAAAATAATAATAATAACAACAACAATTATAACAAGAACAACAACAATAAGAAGAATCCTTGATAATAATACTTATGATGATGATGGTTTCAAATTTTGGTACAAGGCCAGCAAGTTCTTACTTTACAGGTGCCAAAGGGATGAAAAGCATAATCAACCGCAGTGGTATTTGAACTCAGAATTCAAAGATGGACAAAATGCTGTTAAACATTTCACAGTGTGCTAGATATTATAATAATAATGATGATGAAAGCAGCAGCAGCAAAGTAGAGACTGTGTAAGTGAAACTCTTATTCTAAGTGGAATAACCTAATTTCTGGGATTGAAAGTATGAAATGTAAAAATTGACAGCCTACTTATGAAGATTAAGATGAAGTTGCAGCTGACAGTCTTTACAATACATCGACCAATTAAAGGACAGTTTGTGTGAGCCATTGAGGCTATTTCTACTTAGTTGCTTCACCTGCTAGAAATAGTAGCTGAATCTCTCCCAAATCATACTCTACTGTCTTAATAAAAGAAAGACACATTTGCTTGATTGGAAAAAAGAACGTTGACCTGGTGCAAAAAACTCCAGAAACAATTGTAATGTCAGTTTGACTTCTCCTTACCACATTTAATTTATCATATATATATATATATATATATATATATATATATATATATATATGTACTGGTGTTGTGCAAATTGACAGCCATGCTGGTGGCATGTAAAAGCACCCATTACACTCTTGGAGGGGTTGGCGTTAGGAAGGGCATCCAGCCATAGGAACCAGTCAAGAGTCTGGTGCAGCCCCTTACCATACCATGGACATTGAATGCTAAATGATGATGATGATGATGGTGTATATATATATATATATATATATATACACACACACACACACACATGATGGTCTTCTTTCAGTTTTTAATCTATCAAATCCGTTTACAAGGCTTTGGTTTGTCTGTGGATTACAGTAGAAGACACTTACCTGAGGTGCTATATAGTGGGACTGAACCTAAAACCATGTGGTTGGAAAACAAACTTCTTAACCACACAGCCATACCTATCTTAATTATAATTTCCATGTTTCATAAAGTTTTTACAGCATTTTTCCATGTTAGAATAACCAAAATATGATTTCTCACAAATCCAGGTATTTACAAATTGTTGAGGCAAGTAATTTTATAACTTAGTGACGGTCCTACTGCTAACCAGTTGGCTGTGAAATGAGGTTTGCGCCTACTTTGCAGCAGAGCACATTCAATTCTTGATAATAGAGTCAGCACAGCAGCAAAAATAACCTTACAGTTCTCTAGCTCAATAGAATGGTTAGTGAATTGTTTCCTTTATAACGCAGGTTGTGAACAACAGCGTCACTGGTTATGGGAGAGGGGAGGTCCAACAGGCCAACCACTGGTTCACTATATTTACGATTGACGAATGTGACAAGAAAGTGTCTTAACTCAGGTGGAACAAATAACATGAGGAGGTAGTTATGTTTGAAAATGCTGGTTTACTGGTTTTTCTCACTGCTTCTACGTTCCTAACAAATGTCAGCTGTTTACTCCTCTTGCCATTATACATCATCAAATGATTACACACACACACACAAATACACACACATACACACACACACAAATACACACACATACACACACACACACACAAATACACACACATAAACACACAAGTATAGCTGTTTTGCGTTCAGTCCCACTGCATAGCACCTTCAGTATGTTGCTTCATACTATAGCCCCTGGGTCGACAAAAGCCTTATGAGTAGATTTAGCAGATGGAAACTAAAGGAAGCCTGTTATATATGAGTGAGAATGTTTTTCTTTTATTATTTTACTTGTTTCAGTCATTTGACTGCGACCATGCTGGAGCACCACCTTGAGGGATTTTAGTCAAACAAATTGACCCCAGGATTTATTTCTTAAGCCTAGTACTCATTCTATTAGTCTCTTTTGCTGAACTGCTAAGTTACAGGGACATAAACACACCAACACCGGTTGTCAAGCAGTGATGGGGGGACAAACACATACACAAAGGCATGCACACATAGATAAATACACATACACACACGTATATATAAATATATATGATAGGATTCTTTCAGTTTCTGTCAACCAAAATCCACTCACAAGGTTTTGGTCGGTCCGAGGCTATAGTGGAAGACACTTGGCCAAAGTGCCATGCAGTGAAACTGAACCTGGAACCATGTGGTTGGGAAGCAAGTTTCTTACTACACAGCCACACTGGCTCCTATACACAGCCATGCCCATGCCTATTGTGTATGATAGTTATGAGCAAGCGTTATCATAATATAAATGCTGTCATCCATTCCCAATCTTCTGTGAAAACATGTTCAATACGGGGAGGAAATATTATCTTGTTTGGATACAAGTCATGGTTGGCAACAGGAAGAGCGCCCAACCACAGAAAACCAGCTTTGGTGAATTGAAGCAAGGAAAAGTGGATGTTATGATAATGATGATGATATGCCATATTTGTGGCATGGCTGAATGGTTAAGGAGTTTATATAAATGTATAAGGCATGGCTGTGTGGTACGATGCTTACTTTTCAACCACACGATTATGGGTTCAGTCCCCCTGCTTGGCACCTTATGCAAGTATCTTCTACTATAGCCTAGGGCCAACCAAAACTTTGTGAATGGATTTGATGGAAAGAAACTGAAAGAAGCCTGTTGAATATATATATATATATATATATATATATATATATATATATATATGCATATGTGTGTGTGTGTGTTTGCCTACCATCACTACTTGACAACCGGTGTTGGTGTGTTTATGTCCCTGTAACTTAGTGGTTTGGCAAAAGAGACCAAAAGAATAAGTACCAGGCTTAACAAAAAGTATGTAGTGGGGTTGATTAATTTGACTAAAAATTCTTCAATGTGGTGCCCCCAGCATGGCCACAGTCTAATGACTGAAACAATGTGTGTGTGTGTGTGTGTGATGTGTGTGTGATGTGTGTGTGTGTGTGTGTGTGTGTGTGTGTGTGTGTGTGTGTGTGTTGTTTGTGTCTCCTTCTCTTTACATCACATGATAGTTGTAAATGATTGTCGCATTCATACAAGCAATGTCATTCATTTCCAATATTCTTTGAAAACATGTCTGGCCATGGGGAAATATTACCTTGCTTGCAAAACAGGTAAGGGTTGGTGACAGGAAGGGCGTCCAGGTCATTGAAAAAAATCTGCTTCAATAAACTCTATCCAATCTATGCAAGCAAGGAAAAATGGAAGTTAAAATGATGATGATGATGACGACGATGACGATGAAGTTAATTCAATAACATGCAAAAATATTTGCAGATAAATGTCAAAAGCCAGAACTTAAGATATTTTTATCCCAAGAGTTATTATCATTCCACAATGTCTTATTTTACCAAACCTTGCATGGTGGCTTGGTCTGTGTGATTAGGCAGAAAGAATTTTCTGCTATCATTTAGGTATGAAACAGACCATTACATTAATAAATAAACAAACAAACAAACAAACCAAAAAACAACAAGCAAAACAAAACTAGCAGACACCTGTTGTAATGTACTTAAAGATATGAAATGGAGTAAGAATAGAGATATTAGGCTTGACTAAATTATTCTGCAGTCATACAGTAATTTAATATTTCAATGTTCAATAATATTAAATCTTTTATCTTGTTTTGCTCAATGGACTGTGACTATGCTGGGGCACCACCTTGAAGGGTTTTGATGAACAAATTGACACTGGTACATATACTTTTGAAAACTGGTACTTATTCTATTGATGTTGTTTGCCAAACTGCTAAGTTACAGAGACGTATAAATGAACATTGGTTGTCACTTGGGATGTGTGTATGTAAGACAAACACAAACACACACACACACACACACATACACACATATATACAAGCTTCCATACACATTCCGTCTACCAAATTCACTCACAGGGCATTGGTCAGCCCCTGGATATAGTAACAGACAATTGCCCAAGGTATTCTGCAACCACTCAGTCATGTCTATACCTATATATATATATATATATATATATAATAGGAGGACTATATCAGTGTTCAATAGTGGTTATACACACACACACACACACACACACACATGCATATGTATGTATGCACATACATAAAACATATATAAGCGTTTGTACATAGATACGTACATGCATATTTATATGGTTGCTTGGTTAATCAGTTTGCTTTGCAATCATATGGTTTCTGGTTCAGTTCCCCTCTAAGGCACCTTGGACATGTGACTTCTACTCTAGCTCCAAGCCAACCAAAGCCTGTCATACACACACATTACATATATACTTGTCACTCTCTCACTCTGTGTGTGTGTGTGTGTGTGTGTGTGTGTGTATATACATATATCATCATCATCATCATCATTTAATGTTTGTTTTCTGTACAAGAATAGGTTGGATGGTTTGACAAGAGCTGGTAAGCCAGAGCGCTGCACCAGGCTCCAGTCGTCTGTTTTGGTATAGTTTCTAAGGCTGAATGTACTTCCTAATGCCAACCACTTTACAGAATATACTGGGTGCTTTCCATGTGGTACTGGCAAGGGTGCTTTTTACATGGTGCTGGCACACGAGTATTGCTCATGTGACACTGGCATGGGAGTATTTTACATGGTGCCAGCACAGGTGCTTTTCATACATATATACACACACACACATATATATATATACATACATATGTACAAATATACACACACACACACAGATACATATACATGTGCGCACACACATGTCCTTGTTTTAATATTATGCACAAATTGTAAACAATGGTGTTACCATTATGCAAGCAGTCATTCATTTACAATCTTCCATGAAAACATGTCTGGCCATTGTGTTGTTTGTATTCAAAGGACAAGGGTAAATATTAGCATACATGGGAACAGGAAGAGCATCCTGCTGTAGAAAATCTGTTACAGTGTATCTTAATTGACTCATGCAAGCTTGAAAAGATGGGCATTAAAACAATGATGACGATGGTGTATACCAGTTACAGCTAATAAGTGAAGACCCATGGCTTTGTGGTTAGTATATTTGGCTCATGATCATGAAGTTGTGAGTTCGATTCCCAGTGGTGCATTGTGTTCTTGAGCAAGGCATTTTATTTCATGTCTCTCCAGTTCACTCAGCTGGCAAAAAATGAGTAGTACCCTGCCCAGTTCAGGATCACAACATATAGGTACACTGCGGCATAATTTCTTTTCCTCAACAGGCCCTGCACTGTTTAACATTGTGCTAAAACAGATAAAAAAGGAAAAGGATCCTATCAGCTTTAAATGGAGTCTAGACAGATTTCTTGAAGGAATACCAGACAAGCCACCCATACCTGGATACAACTCACTCAACAAGAACTCACTACTTGAATGGACCATAAACAAAACTTGACTAAAAAAGGATTTAGATAAATTTCTTTGATAATCTTATCAGGTGGTGCTATTAAGTTAGACATGGCCTGGACTAATCTTTGATCGAAACATATCTAAGTTTATCTAAGTTTACCTGTCTTTCAAAGGGCTAGCCTTGTCACCTCTTCTGTGTCATGCTAAACCTTCCTGAGAACTATGTTAAGAGTATGCGTGTCTGTGGAGTCCTCAGTCAACTGCACATTAATTTCAGGAGCAAGTTGTTCCATTGATTGAATCAACTGGAACGCTTGTCATAACCAATGGAATGCCAGTATGCCAGTAGACAGGTAATACCATTGTAAGGTAATATATTTACATCTGCTTTGTATCTTTATGTTCTGGAATCTTCCTTGCTATCTTATTTTTGAATAGACTTTTGAGATAGTTGTAATTAATTTGTAATTAGTTATAGAGCACTCTCTCAGAGAAAACTACTTTGTTTAGATAAATTTAGATGTGTTCTGAGATAGTACGGTTGTCTATTTTCTTCACACACATATACGCATACATGTCGATGCATGTGTGAGTTTATTGATACACATACAAGCACAGACACACACACACATGTATATATATAATTGTACACCTCCATACATTCATGCACTCACACTCACACACACATACATACATCTGTATATATGTGTATTTAGTCATACACATCAGGTACATGCACACTTATGCATACATGTACATACATCTTCACATATGCACACACACACACACACACACACACGCATGTGCTTGTATAAACAAACACACACATACACAGTGATGACATAACTATGTTCGAAGTTAATCATTTTTATTAAAGGTTTTTCATATATCCCTATTTGTCCCTTGTGTTTAGTTGGGAACAACAATGTTGGCAATTCGATTAATGTTCCAACACCTTCCTGGCTCATCT
>NC_068991.1:60967658-60973950 GCF_001194135.2 Octopus bimaculoides
GAACAACAATGTTGGCAATTCGATTAATGTTCCAACACCTTCCTGGCTCATCTTGTGAAAGCTGAGGTTTAGCTCTTAAAAGTATTAATGGACTTAGGAACATTATTGCTTCAAACTAAAGCGAAAGGGACTCTAAAGGAAAATATGAAAAATTTTTAATAAAAAATATTATCTTCCAGCACAGATGTGTCTTCAATACAATATTTGAAAGAAAATCTGTTCCCAATATATATATGTATGTGTGTATTTATATACGTGTGTGTTTGTGTATGTGTTTGTTTGTGTGTGTGCTTCTGACTATAAGAAATATCCTGCGATTCCACTTAAAAGAAAGGTTTAATTTACACTGACAACATTTGCTTTCTTCCAAGTTCGTATGAGCCAAATGGGATCAGAATAAAGCATCTTTCAATATTGCCATTCTGCTTTTTGCCATTTGTGAAAAACTACATTGTTATTATTATTATTATTATTATTATTATTATTATTATTATTATTATTATTATTCTTTATTCTTTTCTTTTCTTTTTATTTTTGTCTGCTTTGATCTCTTCATTGCAATAAAAACATGAATAATGTTGTGTATTGTAAAACAGTTTCTCATCAGCCACTGCTGTATTCAGTTCTTGCCTATCTGACAATGAAGAAACTATAATTCTTCACATGAGATCAAGCTAAGAACTGTAGTTATTGGAAGACCACATGTGAAAGTGTTCTTCTATCAGTTCATAGAAATTCTCGAAATTCCTGCCTTTACATAGAGTATACTTCTTAAAAGAAACAAGTTGACACTGTCACAGAGTTGGCTATTTCTGTCTTTCTCTCATTATATATTTCGTTGGTTATCTATTATTTTTTATAATTTACTATTAATTTAAGAACATCATTATCATCACCATCATTTAATATCCATTTTCCATGCTTGCATGGGTCAGACAGAATTTGCTGAGGCAGATTTTCCTAAGGCCGGGATGCCCTTCTTGTTGCTAACCCTCACCTGTTTCTGAGCAAGGAAATATTTTCCCGTGGCCAGACATGTTTTCCTACATGAGACGGGAAGCAAACATCTCTGTTGTATGATGATAATGCTTATTTACAGCCATCATGTGAAGTCTAGAGAAGGGTCCACACAAACACATACAAATATATACTAACACATACATTCATTTATAGATAAATGATAGAAAATGGAATGAGCAGCATTTTTTTTATTTAAAATCACTACAATTGTTTCAACACATTTTTACATTTGTAATATGTTGGTGAGATGTATAAACATTAAACTCTGTGGATACTATGGAATTCTAAATGTATATCCACTGTACGACATCATGTAGCCAATAGCTGTGGATGAGCTTTGCATAACATATTGAGTGGCTGTGTGATAAGTAGCTTGCTTACCAGCCACATGGTTCCAGGTTCAGTCCCACTATGTGGCACCTTAGACTTGTGTCTTCTACTATAGCCTCAAGCCAACCAAAGCCTTGTGAGTGGATTTGGTAGATGGAAACTGAAAAAAGCCTATCGTATAAATAAATATATATATGTTTGTCACCCCACCATCACTTGACAACCAATGTTGGTGTGTTTATGTCTCTGTAACTTAGTGGTTTGGCATAAGAGACCAATAGAATAAGTTCTAGGCTTACAAAGAATAAGTTCTGGGGTTGATTTCTTTGACTAAAAGGCAGTGCTCCAGCACGGCCGCAGTCAAATGACTGAAACAAATAAAATAATATATATATATATATACACGAGGAGGTGCTGAAAAGTTCCTGGCTTTGGGTAAAAGAAAATATAGAAATGTCAGTTAATTATGATTTTATTCAACATATTCCCCTCTCAGATTCAGACATTTATTGCAGTGGTCCTTCAGTTTTTGTAAACCCTGTAAAATAACTCAGCAGATTGGGCCTCCAGTCAAGCCTTTCACGATACCCTTAAAGCCAGGAACTTTTCAGCACCCCCTCATATTTACATATAAGATAGGCTTCTTATAGTCTACCAAATAGACTCACAAGGTTTTCATTGGCCTGGGGCTATAATAGAAGACAGTTGCCTAAGGTGCTGTCAGTGGGACTGAACTCAAAACCAAGTGGTTGGGAAGCAAGCTTCATTATCACACAGCCATGCCTGTGCTTATATAGGTTAAAAATAAGATATATTATTGAAATAAAAAGAAAAGAAACAGATATTATTAGGATTAATTATTTAAATTAATTCTTTCAGTACTAAATTAAATTAAATTGAATTAACAACAAACAAAATACACCACACAAAAAAAAAATAAATAAATAAAAGCCAACAAACTTTGTTACATTTTAATTTTTTTCTCTGAAACCTAACCTGAGTAAAATTGCAGACTAAATTATCAGAATGGTCATTTGGCAACGAAGGGTTGTTAAAACTTGAATGATTAGCCTTTATTGATTGATTTCTTGAAGAAAAAGAATGCAAAATATAAAAGTATAAAAACAAATATAATTAGATTGGAAAAATTTGACTGATGATAGTCAATTAAAATATATGACTGGCCGAGGACAGCGAGGCTAGGAAAAATAGATTGACTTGAAAAGAATTCATCAAAGATTATTCCTTAACAAAGAAAATAATTCAGGTTCAATTCCTGGGTTAACTCTTTCAACACTATATCTTAAAGACGTTTGAATATTTACACAAGACACTTAACAAATGATATGAAAGAGAAAAAGGACAGCGGATGAAATCTCTTTTTTGTTTTTATTAATTTATTTATAATCTTTTTTATTTTATTTTTTCATTTTCTCCAAATCTTAATTAAATTTTAGAAAACCTTAAAATCAGAGAGAAAAGAAAAAAAGTAATGTTAATAAGCCAAAACAAAAATGAAACCGTAAACAATAAAAAAAAACCCCACAGACACACTTGAAAGACAAAGAAAAAGAACCCAATCACTTGCGATGTATTTGCAATATTTTTTCCTAGATATTCCCTCTTATGTTGGGATTGAACTGGGAGCATAACAAAATATTTTCAGTGGCAATATAATTGAAGATTATTGATCTGTTATGGTGATCAGTAAAGTAAAAAAAAAAAAAAAAAAAAAAAGTCGAATGTGAAATGAGACCGCTATAAACAAATATTAAAAACAACAACAATAACATCAACAAAAATTTATTATGGCAAAATAATTCACTCCAATAATTAAGTTAATAACTTTGCAACATATAGTAAGACACACACACACACACACACACACAAATGAAAAAACAAAGAACAAAGAAGCAAAAAACAATAAAAAGACCATTACAAGTTATTTCAATCCAAAACAAATTGAAAATAATAATGAAAAAAACAAAAAAAAAATTAATTAGTAGATAGTGTAGATAAGTGGTAATGACCAATACCTGGGAATTATTGATGATTTTCTGGAGTTGCAACTTTAGATAATTTATGGTCATCATTTGTAACAAAGATATTATCTCGAATAGAAATAATGGGTGGTTTCAGCTTTTAAATATTTAGCATTATGGTTTCTTGCAGAATTTATAATTTTCATATATATATATATATATATATATATATATATATATATAAATATGTATGTATGTATTCATAGCAGATGTCAAGATGGTCTACTCCAATATTTTCTGAAACTTTGACACTTACTATAAATAAGTTATTTATTACATCGTTTTTCATTTCTTTCAATATATTTATAACTGTTTTCATTTACAATAATTTTTTTTTTAAGTGATAGAATAGGTGAGATGTCATTCCCTTTCTTATTCTTCTTCTCTCTCTCCTTTTTCTTCTTCTAAAATTTATCTATGAATTTCTGGCACGGCATTGACCTAATGTCAGTTTTTCAACATCGAATTCGCTAAAACAGCAAAAAAAGCAGCTTCTGTTATGCACTAACTGAAGGTGTATTATTTCTTCAGATGATTTCACTCAGCCTGCTTAAAAGAGATGTCAAATCTCCCTCAAATCATATTCTACCATCTTAAAATTATAGGATACATTGAATAATATAATCCAAGATATGATGTCTGAAAATGCTTTCTTTAATTTCATATAAAATACATTTTTGCTTCCAAAAAATGTTTCAAAAAATCACCACTAGTCTTGTATACAAAGTTGGGTTCCCCTAAGCTAATTATGTCCCTGACACTCACCACTCTTGGCTAATTTTAATTCTGACAATCTCTTCTCTTAGCTTAACTTCATAATAATAATATTTATTTAATAATGATAATGCTTTATCATATTACTTCGTCTGTAGTTGGCAATGACCAAGGACATCATATTGAAGAAGAAGATGGGGTAGAGTGTGTCCAGCTGTAGTCAATCAGTCCAATGCATGCTCAGAAGACTTTGTAACAGGTCAGGCACTAGTGGTCTGGTGGTATGTTTTATTATAGTAATCATGGAGGATATTTTCACTCTGGTGATTTCTTGCTTTATGTTCAGCTCTACTGTTGACTTACTTTTTATATACAGAAATGTTTTCTTCTCTAACCAATGTACTTTTGTAATGTTCTGCTAAATTGGTTTTAACATTACATGCTTTAATACACTAGCAATAGTTTTTCCCGAATATGTTCTGCTGAAATTAGGCTGTGTCTAATATGCCTGCGTGTCCTTTATATACCATCAAATACATTAAGGAAGGATGATCAAGAATGAAGTACCTTTGATCCCAGGTCAGTTTGATCAGGGCTGACCTGGCACTAAACAGCAATGGCAGCCAATTCAACTGATGCCATCTTGTCAGAATGATCCAACATTTATATAACGAAAGCCAATTTGTTTAGACTTGATCCAACAAGAGAAGGTTAATGTATTCCTTAGAAACTATACTTTATCTTAATCTATGTAATTAATCTCTCTGCTTAATCATATATTCATATGTCACATAAGAAATAGTCTACAAATATTAAAACATCATGTGTCTATAATCATCTGTGTTATTAAACTGTCTTCATCTCATCCATTTAATAATGGCTGCTATCCTCATCTATCTTTCGTCTGGAAACAATAACAGCAACTATCTATTGGGTCGACGACTCAGTTTTAGTATTTCATTACACAAGTCTGGTCAAGTGTTGAAAATATTAATTGGATCAAAAATAATTCACAACAAAAAGCAGAACTTGAAACTTGCAGCTCTTTCTTTCCACATAGAGAAAATGAAGGGGAGAGACAGAGGAAGAGAGAGTGTGTGTTTGAAGGGGAAGAGAGAGAACAAAAGAGAAGGAAAGAGAGAGAGAGAGAGAATGAAAGAGAAGGAAAGGGAAAGAGAGAGAATGAAAGACAAGGAAAGGGAGAGAGAGAGAAAGTGTGTGAGTGTGGGTAAAAGAGAGAGCAAGAGAGGGAGAGAAAGAGTGTTAGTGGGAAAGAGAGAGAGAGAGAGAGAGAGAGAGAGTGTCAGTGGAAAAGAGGGAGAAGAAGAGAAAGAGAGACAGACAGAAAGATAGAGTGTGTGTATGGCTAAGAGAGAGACAGAGAGAGTGTGGATGAGACAGAGAGAAAGATAGTGTGTGTGCATGTGCATGCAATATATATATGTGTGTGTGTGTGTGTGTGTGTGCGTGCGTGGGGGGTGCATTCATTTAAAAAAAAAACTTTCCAAGCTAGCATCTGTTGAAAGAATGACAGGAGTGAAGAATGACACATCTTCACTTCTCTAAAAATCTTGTATAATCTTATCTATAAGGACCACCACCCTGAAAATTGTATCTTATCACTTCCTCCCATGTCTATCCCTCTCCCATAGCTACCTTCCACTGGTAGTAGTACATGACACTCTTTCACCCAACCCATCATCATCATCCATTCACATCTCATACCAGTCCAGATGCCTCCTCCTCTAACATCAACTCATACATTTATTATCCAGCCACCCTTTCAGCTCACCATCTTGAATACGAGTTTACATAATATACTCAACAAAGCATACCCAACCGATCATTCTCCAGCTTCCACAGATCTTCTCCATCCAATATCCATGGATCTCTCACTGAAGCAGTATCATTCATTATCATTCATACATCTTACATATGTTTCATACAAGCTTCTATTTTTTTACAGAGAAAAGACAGAAATCCTTGGTAACAACCAACAAAGATAGCAGCTCTCGGAACATCTTCCACCTTTTATTTTTTTTCTCTCTCTCTGTCTCTCTCTGCGTAACTATATAAATTCCTTGAATATTTATAGATGTAAGTCACAAGGTATATGTATGTGTTTGTACATCTATATCCATCAAAATATAAATATAAATATATATATATATATATATATATATATA
>NC_068991.1:60974121-60978353 GCF_001194135.2 Octopus bimaculoides
ATATATTTATATATATATATATATGTATGTATGTATGTGTGCATCTATGTATGTATGCATGTATGTATGAGTGTGTGTGTATATATATATATATATATATATATATATATATATATGTATGTATGTATATATATATATAAATGCAGAGTGGGTTTTTAAATAATTATGAAGTTTTCAAGATGCTTCAGGTGATAAATATCAATGAAATTTTCATTACATAAAAGATAACATTTTGATAGAAATCACCGACGTCTAATTACAATGTTCTCAGTTTTAGAGAGAAAGTTTATCTACGAAATTTATCAAACCAGTTCAAACTGTTAACCTGAAAATGACTTCAGTGGAAAAGTGCTTTAGCTATTTACTTGACAAACAAATTACCAGACTCACCAAAACTTGATGTAGCTAAACTACAATATCAAACTTCATGGTGACCCCTATTTTGCAAAGCTGCCACAAACATTCTTTGTAGATAGTGGAGGTGGCAGGGGGAAGTCTTGGACAAATTGTTTAAGAACTACCAATTTGTGACATCCTATACATAATCTGTATATATGAGGGCGTGGCAGTGTGGTAAAAAATTTGCTTCTCAACCATGTGGTTCCGGGTTCAGTTCCACTGTGTGGCACTTTGCGAAAATGTGTTCTACTATAAGCCTTGGGCCGGCCAAGGCCTTGTGAGTGGATGTAAATTTGGTTCATGGTATATGAAGAGTTGGGATATAAGGAAACTGATAGAAGCCTGTAGCATATGTGTGTGAGTGTGCGTGTGACAGAAAGTGCATGTGTCTGTGTGTGTTTGTCCCTCCTCCCCACACCACATGATGGCCAGTGTTAGTGTGTTTATGTCCCCATAACTTAGCAGTTCAGCAAAAGGAGACCAATTGAATAAATATCAGGCTTGCAAAAAGTAGAAATAAGTACAGAATTTGATTCATTCAACTAAAAAGCTCCTTGAAGAAATGTTCCAGCATGGCCACAGTCTAGTGACTGAAACGAGTCAAAGATGCTTGTGTGTGTGTGTGTGTGTGTTAGACAGGTATCTCATTCTTTTCATTCTAAATTTAGGTTTACCAATGCTCTTGTAACAGGAATGGCAGTGTTCAATATTCCTCCATCCTTTCTCCAAGAAAATACTCTTTTCTACTCTTGGCACAAGGTTCGAAATTTTGGGGGAGGGGGCCAGTTGATTAGATCGACTCCAGTATGCAACTGGTACTTAATTTATCGACCCCTAAAGGATGAAAAGCAAAGTCCACCTTGGAGGAATTTGAACTCAGAACGTAAAGACAGACAAAATGCCACTAAGCATTTCACCCGGCGTTCTAACGTTTCTGCCAGCTCACCACCTTGAAAATATTCTTTTCTACTCAAGGTATAAGGCCCGAAATTTTGGGGAAGAGGGCCAGTCTATTAGATCAACCCTAGTACGCAACTGGTACAACAATGTGAATGAACAAGCATTACATTTGACAGAAGTAATCTGAATGCTACAGGTTAGAAACTGATTCGCAGAGGTGGGAAAGAGAAAGAAGGAACAAAACAACGAGTCTGATGACTGGATTTGAACCACATATCTATCGGTTTAGATTACGTAATGTTTAATGTATTTCATACATTCAGACACTGATGTCAGCTTGTTGAGATAACACTAAGTGGTATGAAATTGTCTGTGAAACAGGCAGAATACTCGAGGAGATTGAATAAAGTAGTTAAAAATTTATCTAATTTAAGAAAGACAGGCATACAAAATTCATCCTGGAGTAATTGGTAATGAGATAGCTTGCCTGACAAAGCAATGGAAATACTGTAGGAGTCTCCAGAGTGGATTTGTTCCTTTTCATTCGCAAATTAGTGCTTAGAATGGACAGCACATGCATATATGCATGTAATGGTGCTGTCGATAATGGCTGTGGTGGTGATGGAGAACACAAGGTAAGCCAAAGCTAAATCTAGGATTAAGTTTTATTCCTGTCCACTCTGAGTTCAAAATCAGGACTGGTCTTTATTATCATCCATCTTTTATTTGTTTTAGACACTGAACAGCAGCCATGCTACAGCACCATCTTCAAAGCTTTAGTCGAACAAACTGGCCCCAATACTTATATATATATATATATATATGTATATATATATATATATATATATTTGAAAGTCTGGTTGTAACTGTATCGAATTTTTTTGCTGAACCACTAAGTTAGAGAGAAGTAAACAATCTAACACTGGTTGTCAGGCAGTAGGTGAGAGGGAAGACAAAGTGCTAAAACTCCAACAGATAGTAGTACTACTATCTGTTGGAGTTTTAGCACTTTAGCTGCTATTTCTGAACTTCGGTATGTGGTGAAGCAACTGTTGCTGATCCCTTAATAATGTTTATAAATTTATAAGAACTTTTAAATAGGTTCTTCACCGATAATGGTGTTTACATACCGAAGTGCTTGGTAAAAAATTATTACTTATTAATTTATTAATAAATTAATATTCCTTTACCCTTTTATTTGTAATAATTATATATATATATATAGTGTGTGTGTGTGTGTGTGTGTGTGTGTGTGTGTGTATAAAAAAGGGTAAAGGGTAAAGAACCCCTTCAGTCATAGATGGCAATGGGACTGCACCTAGAAAGTTCCGTTCCAACTTCAAGGTACAAGTCCGGGCAAGGTTGTTTATGGAAGACCAGCAGTCACTCATGCATACCAGTCTCCCCTCTCCAAACCACCAATGTTATCTAAGGGAAAAGGCAAAGGCCAATACAACTTGGCACCTGTGACGTCACAATCAATTCATTTCTACAGCTGACTGAACTAGGCTATATGAAATCAAGTGTCTTGTTCAAGAATAGAACACACAGACTGGTTCAGGAATTGCTCACTATTTTATGTGAGCTTGATGCTCTAACTACTGAGCCATGCACCTTCACACACACGTGAGCGTGCGCGTGTGTGTGTGTGTATGTGTATGTATATGTTTTTCTACCTGTTTCAGTCATTTGACAGCAGCCATGCTGGAGCATTATCTTTAGTCAAGTAAATCGACCCCAGGACTTATTCTTTGTAAGCCTAGTACTTATTCTATCGGTCACTTTGCTGAGGTTACAGGGATGTAGACACACCAGCATTGGTTGTCATGCGATGTTGGTGGGGACAAACACACACACACATACACACACACATACATATATATATATATATATATATATATATATATATATGTGTGTGTGTGTGTGTGTGTGTGTGTGTGTATACAATAAGTTTCTTTCAATTTCTGCCTACCAAATCCACTCACAAGGCTTTGGTCGGCCTGAAGCTATAGCAGAAGACAGCTACTCAAGGTACCATGCAATAGTACGGAACCTCAAACCATGTGGTTGGTAAGCAAGCTACCACACAGTCACTCCTGCACCTACATATATTTTTATATTTATCTACATACACACATGATGGGCTTCGATAGAGTTTCCATCAACCAAATTTACTTACAGGGTATTGGTTGGCCCTGAGCTATAGTTGCAGACATTAGCCCAAGGTGCTGTACAATGGAACTGAACCCAAAAACACATGGTTGCAAAATGTGCTCCATAATCCTGCAGTCATGCTTGCAAAGATCATTCACACAACTTCTCAATCTCAGAATGAATGATAATTGCTTCTTACACTGGCATGAGACCAATATTTTTATAGTTGATGTAATTAGCCTCTAGTGCTTAACTAGTACATAACTAATTTCTCATTACTGCCACCCCTTTGCCTCAGAATAAATAATAATAATTTCTTAATTTCTTAAATTGGCACAAGAGCAACTTTCTTTAATTTTTTTTATTTTTACAATCAATTTAATTAGTCTCCAGTATTGAGTGGTTATTTATTTTATGAATCCTGAAGGAAAAAAGCCAAACCAACCCCAGCATGTGAAAGAATACTGTTAAAGAATGTAACATTATATGGAAATGGCATGCCAATTCATGACTGTGGTTTAGAAGCTTCATTCCTAACCATGTAGTATCAGGTTCAGTCCCACTGTGTGACATCTTGGGCATGTGTCTTCTATAATAGGCCATGGTCAACCAATGCCTTGTGAGTGAACTTGGTTGATGGTAACTGTGTGGAAGTCCATTGTATATGTGTGTGTGTGTGTGTGTGTGTGTGTGTGAGAGAGAGAGATAAAGAGAGAGAGAGAGAGAGAGAGAGAGATATAAAGAGAGAGAGAGAGAGAGATATAAAGAGAGAGAGAGAG
>NC_068991.1:60978363-60979970 GCF_001194135.2 Octopus bimaculoides
AGAGAGAGAGAGAGAGATATAAAGAGAGAGAGAGAGAGAGATATAAAGAGAGAGAGAGAGAGAGAGAGAGAGAGAAAGAGAGAGTAAGTAAGCATGTGTATGTGCATGTCTTTGTGTTTGTTCCCTGCATCACTTGACAACCGGTGTTGGTTTGTTTACACCCCTGTAATGTAGCAGTATGGCAAAAAACTGATGGAAAGATTTTAAAAATAAGTACATGGGTTAATTATAGTTCAACAAACCCTTTCAAGACAATGCCCCAGCATGGTTGCTGTCGAATGACTGAAACAAGTAAAATATGAAAGCTTAAAATAATTCTGCTGTTCACCACCCTCATTATGCAAATCCAATACCTTGGTTTGTCATCTCATACAGAAAAGGAATGGGGGCAGCTGAAAGACTCAACCAGCCAATTTGTAGCTGTTTTGCTAATATCAGAATGACAAAAAGTGGTCCCTGATATCATTAGGACCCAATAACATCAGGATTAAATTGTTCCACATCCTAAAACAAATTAGTAATGTAATTTTGGCTACAGATATTAAAACATTACAATCTAACCACCCTCTCTTTCCCTATTATAAAGGAAATAAAAATTATGTTTCTTCATTTATTATTTTGTAATTATATTTTTATCCTTCTATCGGCATTTAAAGTTTTTTATTAATTTCACTCCTGACTACATGATTCATTATAGTAATAAAATTATTAACAAAATAAATAATAAATTAAAAGAAATCATACAAATTCTTACTGGAGTTTTATCAATGGAGAACATCTTATTTTACTCGACATAAAGCTCTGTATAATTTCTTTTCTTTAATTTTATATTTTAAAGCAAATTTTTTTATATCATTTATAATTTTTAATTAAGGTCAACTTCTGTAATTTGAACCCACACCAATAAATTACAAGTAATATACTACTGTCACAGAAGTAGGTACTGATCTTGGAAACGATAAGAGGTACTCATGAGTGTTTTAATCTATAACTTCATTATCTCTCCTGACTTGCCATTTTAGAATTGTGAATTATTAACAACAAAGGGTTTATTTTTCTCTTTGGCTCTCAGAGTCTAGAAGCAGGAAGTGGGGGTATGATTGAACACAAGATTAATATTATTAACAACTATAAAGAGAGTATTTAGCCCAACTATCAGATGTGACATTATAGTCGCCATTAAAAATAAGTTGGCCTTCATAGTACCGAAAAGAAATGCATTAATAATTTAATAAGGAAGATAAGATGGCGACTGGCAGAATCAGCAGAGAACTCAACAAAATGCCTTGTTGTATTTATCTAGTTCTAAATTTAAATCATTTCAGCTCAACTTTACATTTCATCCTTTGGGTGTTCATAAAATAAATATCTGAGGTAAATTTAATCAATGGTGCTCTCTCTAAACCCTTTTGTTAGAATATTTCTGCTGAAATACACCGTTTCAACATATTTTGAAAATAATGAAGAATTTACTGAAATAACTTTGTCCCTATTCAGCTGATATTTGGAGCATAGGCTTATACTCTTTACTCTTTTACTTGTTTCAGTCATTTGACTGTGGCCATGCTGGAGCACCGCCTTTAGTCGAGTAAATCGACCCCAGGACT
>NC_068991.1:60979980-60985477 GCF_001194135.2 Octopus bimaculoides
ACCAAATCCACTCACAAGGCTTTGGTCGGCCCGAGGCTATAGTAGAAGACACTTGCCCAAGGTGCCACGCAGTGGGAATGAACCTGGAATGGTAAGCAAGCTACTTACCACACAGCCACTCCTGTGCCTATGAAGTTTTGATGAAAGGTTTTAATTTTAATTACTTTAAATCAGGAAGTTTAACCCTTTTGAAATACACTGCCTTTGTTTGAATTAATTTTGAAAATAATGCAGGCGCAGGAGCGGCTGTGTGGTAAGTAGATTGCTTACCAACCACATGGTCCTGGGCTCAGTCTCACTGCGTGGCACCTTGGGCAAGTGTCTTCTACTGTAGCCTCAGGCCGACCAAAGCCTTGTGAGTGGATTTGGTAGACGGAAACTGCAAGAAGCCCATCGTATATATGTATATATATACATATATGTATGTGTGTATGTGTGTTTGTGTTTGTCCCCCCACCATTGCTTGACAACCGATGCTGGTGTGTTTACGTCCCTGTAACTTAGTGGTTCTGCAAAAAGAGACCGATAGAATAAGTACTAGGCTTACAACGAATAAGTCCTGGGGTCGATTTTTCTCGACTAAAGGTGGTGCTCCAGCATGGCCACAGTCAAATGACTGAAACAAGTAAAAGAGTAAAAGAGTAATTTGGTAAGCTAACTTCGTCCTTAGAACATAAATTCACATGAAATTTCTTTAGAAGTTTTAAATTTAGATCACTTAGGGCATCCAGCAGTAGAAATCATGTTACAACAGACAATTGGAGTCTGGACTGTTCCCTGCTAGCCAGCTTCATGTGAAACTGTCCAACCCATGCCTGTATGGAAAGCAGACATTAAATGATAATGATGATGGATCAAAGAATCAAAGGCAGTTTCAGGCAGTGTGGTACCAAAAGATTTCTAATGTATGGCCTTGAACCTCCATTAAAAATCAGTATTTCAATAAAGAAGTTTCTCTTTTTCTACAAGCTAAAGATAGAGGCCCTATATACTCCTATGAATGGCTAGAAATAGCAACCAAATCCACTTTGAGTTTAAATCACAACCCTCCTATCTTGACAATTCACAAATATGCAGGTTGGTCATGCCTGGAACACCTTTCATCATAGGTCTATTCAGTTAGATCGGTGCAAAATGGTTGACTGGTTAAAAATGAGTGGCAATTAGGACAAGTGTCTTTAATTATGACCTTAGGCCAATCCAAGCTTTGTGAGTGAAAATGGATAGACAGAAACTGCAGGGAAGCCTACTGGATGGACTGTATCTCTGATTTAAAGGTTTGACCAGCCTTCTCATTTCTGTGTCATACTGAATCTACCTGAGAATTACAGTAAGCTAACATGTGCCTGTCCTCCACATGGTCCAGTCCTTGTTGCAGTGTGGCGATTTGGATGCCTTAATGACCCTGAGAGCTATGGTAGTAGGGCCTCCCATGCGAAACTGGTCAAAGTACAAAGGCCTGACTAATAAAAATGAGTTTTTGTAGGGTCAACACTCCTACCAAGGAAAAAAGCAAAGTTACCAGAGCATCAATGATAATCCAAAAACCAACAAGACATGGGGCACTAAGACATGTCCTCATGGAAACATATGACATGCCAGGCCTTGACCTGGAACTCACAAGGGAGGCAGAAGAAAGGACATCCTAAAAAAAGCTGCAAGTAGGGTACTGAAACAGAGCTAGCTGAAAAAAGCAGGGATTCTGCTAGAGAGAAGCAGAAAAGACATCTCAAAGTTGAGAACAGTAGAGGAAGTCATTGATGGTCAATGCTCCATAGGGAGAAAAGGGCTTAAATTAAAATACGTCTGTGGAGTACTCAGCCACTTGCATACTAATTTGATAATAATTAGGTTGTTCAGTTGATTGAACAACAGAAAAACTCATCTCTGAAGCTAGTAGAAGTTCATTTACTTAGTCGTAACTGACCCGAAGCTATGTATGTGTAATGACAGAAAACAATAAGTGTCTCTCTCCAACCCCAACTACACTCAAGCACCAAAGATATGTTTTATAAAACAAAATAGAAAATTTCATAAAATTGATTTACAGAAACAAAAACAGCTCGAAATATTTCAAAACTATAAAAGTCAGTCTTGACAATGAAACACATCGCCACACATGGTTGTTATGTTGCTGTTTTTTTATTTGATATTTATTTTTTTTATTGTTATACTTGCATTTGTTTGTGCTTTTTTTTTTGTCATTTATTTCTTTGTTGATTTTGCTTTTATCTGAATGGAATCAAAGCAGAAATTTTCAAAATAATCATTGGTCTTTCAAAATTAATTAATGAAGAGAAATATCAGAAAATTAGCATGTGAAAATGCAGAAATAGTGTTGTCTGTTTATTATTTTAGCCATTTTTAGAGACAAATTTCATCTTATTTAAAACTTCATGAATTTTTACATCTTTTGTTTTGGAGGAAACATCTTTGAGATTTAAGATTTTTGAAAAGTTAGAGAATAATTACACATGTGTGTGTGTGTGTGTGTGTGTGTGTGTGTGTGTGTGTGTGTGTGTGTGTGTCTGTGTATGAATATAGAGGTGTGTGTGAGTATGTATATGTGTGTGTATAATATATATGTGTATTTGTATAAATACACTCATGGACACAAATATACATGTATGCCTCTGTGTGTGTGGCTGTGCATGTATATATGCATACACACATAAAATATATACGAATGTATATATGTGTATATGTGGATATACATACATACATATATACATACACCACACACATGTAAATATTTGTATGCATGTGTTTGTGAGTGTGTGTATATATATATGTATATATATAATGTGTGTGTGTATATATATATATATATGTATGTGTGTATGTATATACAGGTACTCATATGTGCATGTATATGTATCTATATAAACATATGTATAAACAGACACACACATGTCTACACGTGCATTATATACAAACACACACACACACACAAAATCAATAAATCATTATTCTTAATAATTAACTAAATTTATCCATTATAGTGATCAGGATAATACAGCAGAAGACGTTACTTTATGTAAACAATATGTAATACAAAATCTAAACGTTTGAATTGTAATAATTACCACTATAACATTAAATATTCTGGTACTGTAACCAACAGACCAACAGAATGTTGCTGCTGCTGCTGCTGTTGCTCTTGATGTTGATGATGATGCTGCTATTTACCAGATTCTGCTGGAATCCATCATATCACTGATTCCTATTTCCCTCATTCAAAATACATTTTAAAATATTTCCTACCCATTGTTCTTTAAATGTTTTTCAGCCCATTGTTCTTTAAATAATCTAAAATTCTGGTCATCTGTTTATTTACATGAATGTTAAAAAAAAAATTATCATAATAATAATAATAATAATAATAATAATAATAATAATAATAATAATAATAATGAATAAATAAATAATGAAATAGGTGCAGTCATGGCTGTGTGGTTAGGAAGGTTGCTTTGCAAACCATGTGGTTTCAGGTTCAGTCCCACAGCACATCTTGGGGAAGTGTCTTTTATTATAGTCTTGGAGCTGACCAATGCCTTGTGGGTGCATTTGGCTGATGGAAAATGTCTGGGAGATCTGTTGTATATACATATATAAATATAAATATATATATATGTGTGTGTGTGTGTGTGTGTGTGTGTGTGTGTGTCTTTGTGTTTGTCCCTATCACCACTGCTTGACAACCAGTGCTGGTTTGTTTATGTCCCCTGTAATCTAGTAGTTCAGGAAAATAGATAAGACTCAAAAAAATAAGTGCTGGGGGTAGATTTCTTCAACTAAAACCTGTCAAGGAAAAGTTCCAGCATGGTCACACTTCAATGACTGACTGAAATGAGCAAATAACAAAAGAAGATAAAAAGACAAATGAAAGTAGAGAGTAATTTGAGGAAGTTTCGGTTGCCAATTCTAGCAAGTTCAGCAATCACATACAAGCTACCTCATTGACTTGATGTATATGTGCACAAGTCTAGTTGTGTGTATGTGTATATACATGTGTGGTGAAGGTGCATGGGTAAGTGGTTAGGATATTCAACTCAAGATTGTAAGGCTGTGAGTTTAATACATGGTAGGACATTATGTCCTTGAGCAAGGCACTCTATTTCACATTGTTCCAGTCCATTCAGCTGGTTAAAGTGAGTTGTACCTGTATTTCAAAGGGCCAACCTTGTCATATTCTGTGTCATGCTGAATCACCCAGAGAACTCCATTAAGGGTATGCATCTTTGTGAAATGCTCAGCCATTTGCATATTAATTTCACAAGCAGGCTGTTTTGCTGATCGGATCAACTGGCTCACTTGTTGTTGTTGTATCCGATAGAGTGCCACACATGTGTGAGTGTGTGTACTATGAAAGTGGTGTGTTTACATGTACTTTTTTTTTTAATATTCTGTCAAGGATCAATATTCGACAACCGTTAGTGCGTAATGAGAAGAAACATGTTATGTGCCTGAAGAGAGATTATATTGAAGACATATTTGCAATTGCCAAAACACAAAACTCCAATGGATTGTTGCGTCACCAACATCCATCTCAACATTGGGAAGGCAACAAAGTTAAGAATAATAAAAATAACAACAACTAACAATAATAAAATCATTAATGCTTTGGACAAATATGCTTAGTGCCGTTTTTTCTAGCTCTATGCATTCCGAGATCAAATCCTGCCAAAGTGAATTTTGCCTTTTGTCCTTTTCGGTTCCAAAAAATAAATAGTCATGCAGTACTGGTGTCAATGTAATTGACTACTCCTACCACAAATTTTCAGGCTTTGCACAAATAGTAGAAATAATACTTATCATTATTATTGAGTGAGAGAGCAGTATATGCCATCAAAGTGATTCTGGGATACAAATATATATATATATATATATATATATATATATCAATAAGAAAATGGAGGGGAATATGTGGTATTCATCAACTTGCAGACATTGTATTATGTCAATTTACATGTTTATTTTTTAACTAAGAGCACAATAAAAACAATATACAAACACATGTGACATATTGTCATATCAGTAATTAAAAAGGACATCTAGTGACTGAAGATGGGGCAATGTCTTACAGCTGTTTCACTCCTGAGGTGACATGCCTCATTCTATCTATATAACTCCAGTAAGCTGAAGTAATTGATAGATGAAATAGATGAAACGGTAAGACAACAAAAAAAAGAAAGAGACCACGATATTATGTAAATAGAGGAATTTATCTGTAAATAATATGCAACAATTATTCGGTAGCCATGAAAAAGCTCAGGGTTTTGGATGCTGGGGCAGAAACCCACGTTGCCATCTCTTCAGTTATCTGGCCATCATTTTCATAGCATTCTTCGATGGCCAAATAACTGAAGACATGGCGGCGTGGGTTTCCACCCCGGCATCCGAAACTTGGAGTTTTATCAAAGCTACCGAATAATTGTCACATATTATTTACACATATATATGTATGTATATATATACATATATATATATATATATA
>NC_068991.1:60985873-60987177 GCF_001194135.2 Octopus bimaculoides
TATATATATATATATATATATATATATATATGTGTATATATATATATCTATATATATATTCTTTTTCTTTTGTTTCAGTCATTTGACTGCAGCCATGATGGAGTATGCCTTTAATAAAACAAATCGATTCCAGAACTCATTCTTTGTAAGCCTAGTACTTATTCTATCAGTGTCTTTTGCCAAACTGCTAAGTTACAGTGATTTAAGCATAACAACATCGGTTGTCAAGCAATGGTAGGGGAACAAACACCCTCAGACAAACCTACACATACACATACATATTTACAACTCACTTCTTTCAGTTTCCATCAACCAAATCCACTCACAATGCTTTGGTTGGCCTGAGGCTATAGTAGAAGACACTTGCTCAAAGTGCCACGCAGTGGGACTGAACCCAGAACCATATGGTTGGGAAGCAAGCTACTTACCACACAGCCACTCCTGCACCTAATAAATAAATATATATATATATATATATATATATATATATATATATATATACAGCGATGAGCATCGGTAACCTACCTGACCAGTCTTGTAACCGAGGCAATGACTAGTGACCGGGACCTTTGGAGATATGCTGTGCTTGAGAAGACCTGACAAGCCAAGTGAGACCATAGCCCATGGCCTATGCCAGTGGGTGTAACCAGCCCATTTATGAGTACCCCTCATTCATTGGACAATGAACCTTGCTTGTGAAGATCTACTGAGGCAAGTGAAATCAAAATCAAAATTGCTGACATGGCTGACAACAGTACCACCTGATTGGCACTCATGCCAGTGGAACGTCAAAAGCACATCCGAATGTGGGGTGCAACCGGGCCACTTATGAGTACCCCTCATTCATTGGACAATGAACTTTGCTTGTGAAGACCTATTGAGGCAAGTGTGAACAAACCAAAATCGCTGATGTGGCCGATGACAGTACCACCTGATTGGCACTTGTGCCAGTGGAACTTTAAAAGCACATCCGAGCCTGATCGTTGCCAGGGCCATGGATTATCTCCGGTGCCGGTGACACATGAAAAGCACCATACGAGCATGATCATTGCCAGCATCACCTTACCAGCACATGTGTTAGTGGCACGTGAAAAACAACATTCAAGCGTGGTCGTTGCTAGTGCTGCCGGACTGGCTCCTGTGCAGGTAGCATGTAAAAACACCTTTTGAGCATGAGCGTGGTCGTTGCCAGAACTGCCTGACTGGTTGGTATTAGGAAGGGCATCCAGCTGTAGAAACTTTGCCAGACCAGATTGAGCCTGGTGCAGCCTGTAGCCAGTCCTCAGTCAAACCGTCCAACCCAT
>NC_068991.1:60987283-60991105 GCF_001194135.2 Octopus bimaculoides
ATATATATATATATACGACGGGCTTCTTTCAGTTTCCGTCTACCAGATCCACTCACAAGACTTTGGTCAGTCCGAGGCTATAGTAGAGGACACCTACCCAAGTTGCTACGCAGTGGGACTGAACCCAGAACCATGTGGTCAGTAAACAAGCTACTTACCACACAGCCACTCCTGCACCTATATATATATATATATATATACATGTGTAAATGTTTATACATACGATGGGTCAAATTTTCATGTACCAGCTCAATGAAACCGTAGAAGACACTAGTCCAAGGTGCTGTGAAGCAGGATCAAACTCAGGAGCATTGAGATTGAAAAGTGAGATCAATGAATGTAGTTGATGCTAAATTTGAACATCAGCAAGCTAATGTCTGCAGGAAAAAAAATGAAGCAGGTGGAGAGAGAGAGATTGAGAAAGAAGAAAGATACATACATATATATATTTATATATATATATAGAGAGAGAGAGAGGGGGGAGTGAGAGAGAGAGGGGGAGAGAGAGAGGGAGAGAGAGAGAGAGAGAGAGGGAGTGAGAGTAGACTACTTCATTAACAATGTCTGTTGAGCAATCTTTGAAAACCTATTAAACCATGACTATAATTTAGGTCTCAACAGTGAAACAAAGTCTGGAAAATTTACATTTACATTATATCAGTGTAAACAATCATGTTGGCACAGTGTTGAGCGGTATGTCATTGTATATTGGACTTCACAAACTTGAGACATTAGTTTCGCTTGGATAATGCCAATTGGGACCAACTATGGCTTTAAAAACAGACACACCACTGAATTAAAAATAATAAACTTTAATAATATATGAGTGTGTGTGTGTGTGTGTGTGTGTATGTGTGTGTATGAGCGTGTGTATGTGTGTGTAGTTGCCTGTCTGTTTGTCTGTCTGTCTGTCTCGTTTTCTCTCTGGGTCTGTCTGTGAATAAATTTCGTTTTGCATTGGCACACAAGACAGAAGGGAGCTGGTATATGTCCAGCAACACTGCCTCTGTAGTTGCTATTCTTCATATTTATCAATCCTTCACCAACACTACTACTACTGCCACTACCACCGCCACCACCACCACTACCACTCCTACTACTACTACCATAACCACCACTACTACTCCTACTACCACTACCATCACTACTACTACTACTACTACTACTACTACTACCCCCACCCCCACCATTACCACTACCCCCCACTGTTTGTTGTTTTTGTTATTTTCTTGATGAATTGAAGGTTTGGCTGTAGATCGAAGCCATTATGGTAATGCGTTTGGGAAAGCAGAAATGCCACTAATTTCCATTATAACTCTGCTAAAGCATTGGAGCTCCTCTCTGTGTGTGTGTGTGTGTGTGTGTGTGTGCTCTTCTGAGCAATTAAACTTTGCTTTTCTCAAACATATTACCTACAAACCAATGTAGTCACAAGAAAATTTTTTTTCCCAGAGATACCTTCTGCATGGAAAACACACACACACACACTCACACACATATATATATATATAAAGTTCAAGCTAACACCTTGAATGTAGTAAGACAGAATTTTTAATAAATTGAAATTCCACTACGATGAGAAGTCATTAGTAAAAGAAAAAAAAATGAGAAGGGGGGAGAGAGAGAGAGAGAGAGAGAGAGAGAGATAGAGAGAGAGATAGAGAGAGAGAGAGAGAGAGAGAGAGAGAGAGATAGAGAACTGAAATCTAAATTTATTAAAGATTAAATGGAGTTTATTTGCAGTAATGAGAGAGTCAGATCTATGCCAAGCACAATGACAATTCTGAATGTTTTGATCTTATGAAACCTTTTCAGCAAAGTATAGTCTGCCATGTACTTAAGAGACATCAGAATGACAAAAGATATAATTTTTCATCACCATCATCATCATCATCATCATCATTTAATGGCTACTTTTCCATGCTTGCATCAATTGGATGGAATTTGTCGAGGCAGACTTTCCAACAGTTGGATGCCCTTCCTGTCACAAACCCTTACACGTTTCCAAGCTAGGTAATATTTCTCTGAGACCAGACATGTTTTCATGGAAGATTGGGAATGAAAGATACTCTTTGCAGGATGGTAACACTCGTTTACAACTATCATGTGATGTCAAAGGAGGGAAGTAGTAACACGCACAAACACACACGTGAACACATACATATACACATAAATACACACAACAGTTTAAATCTTCACAAGTATGTTTTGGAAATGTGAAGGCTGCGTGTTCTGTCCTTGGGCAAGACACCTTATTTCACATTGCTCCAGTTCACTCAGCTGTAGAATTGAGTTGCTGCATCACTGGTGCCAAGCTGTATCGGCCTTTGCCTTTCCTTTGGATAACATCAGTGGCATGGAGATGGGAGACTGATATGCATGGGTGACTGCTGGTCATCCATAAACAACCTTGCCTGGACTTGAACCTCAGAGGGTAACTTTCTTGGTGCAATTCCATGGTCATTCACGACTGAAGAGGGTCATTGCCATTTTTACCTCTGCCTTAACGAAGGCAGAGGTATTGTTTTCAGTCGTGTTTGTTTGTTTGTCTATGGACAAGATATCTCAAGAACTGCTGGATGGATTTGGATGAAACTTTTAGAGATGTTTGGTCTCATGACTGGCATGAACTGATTAGATCTTGGGATCGATCTGGGGTGAGACAAGGATTCTGGATTACTTTTCCTACCTTTTTTTTACTTAATTTTTGAGAACGGTTGGGTTTCACTTTTGGTATTCTCATTTGTGAGAGCAGTCAAGTTTATTTCTGATATATTCATTTTAAAAATCATCTCTGGCTAATTTTTGAGAAAACGTTGGTGTTGCCTTGGTGGAGGTTTGTGTTCTCTGGGTGCTCTTGTTTACCCTTATGTTTGGAAATACAGAGAGACACAGCTCTGCTAGGCTGACTTGCTCTAGATCAGTTGATTCCTAACTTCCCAAACACCAAAGACCACTTTTAAGTTCAAAGAATATTCCATGTTGACCATACATCTATTCCACAAATTTCAAATTCAGCTCACAGACCTCCTTCTCCAGTACTTTGTGAAGTCCCAGGGGTCTATTGACCATCACTAACCCCTTCCCTCCTCCAAATTGTAAACAATTGCTCTAGATAGCTTACATGATGCTGAAGCCATCCATAGTGATCTTACAGACCAGTGAGTACTGCAAGTCAACACACACACATATAATATAATATTTATCGGTACTATACATTAACTGTATAACCAATTTTAAATTTAGATTTGTTGGTAAGATAGACAAAAAAAAAAACAAAAATAAAAAAAAGATCAATAAAATTATACAAAAAAAAAGAAAGAGGAAGAGAGAACGACGTAAGTTAAGATAAAATGTTTTACTTGCATGAGTTATTAAGCTTACATTGATTGATTATTTTTTATTGACTGAGTATAAATTCTATCTTAAAAGCTGACTATTCCACCCCACACATCATATATATATATATATATATATATATATATTTATATATATATATATATATATATATATATATATATATATATATATATATATATATATATATATGCATATACAGTATACACACATGTATATATACATGCATACACACAAATATATACATATATGCACACACATGTATATACATACATATTATATACATATAGATATACATACATATATACAAACATATACATATATATATATACATATATAAATATATACATATATATATATGCATATATACATATATGCATATACATAAATATATACATATATATATATATATATATATATATATATATATATATATATATATATATATATATATATATATATATA
>NC_068991.1:60994480-61002846 GCF_001194135.2 Octopus bimaculoides
CCTTGTACAGATAAGAAGGTAATATTTTGAATGCAGTATAGCTGTGAAAACAGCAGAAAGATTGAGTATTATTACCCTTACAAGATGAACAAAAAGCTGTCAACAGACAGCCACAGGACTTGAACCTGCACCACTCAGATACCGGTTGAGTACTTCACCATTAAGCTACACTGCCCACTGACAACAATTTCTGTGAAGTTTAAGTGCTAAATACATAGCTTTTTGGAATGCAACAACAACATATGTGAACAAACTTTTGTGTATACATACATATATGTTGTTAAAAAAATTTCTGGATCCAAGAAAATCAAGGTATTTTAACAACAAAGGCCCTGAGGTAGAGTCAAGGATAGGTATACCTGTGCACTAACAGTGTGTATGGACACTCACGTACTTATTAAAGCAAATACAGACTTGTCCTTGTTACACATACATTCACAAGTATTGACCAAACACACAACATATATGTAAAGTCACACAGGAGTATACTCTGGCATGCGGCCCTTGGTCCACTGTAAGTTCAAGATCCAGCGCATGGAAGGTTCTGAATATGGTGAAGTATAGATATAACATAGATGGACCGAGGTTCACTACAGCTGTTTCAGGTGTGTTTTTTATTCTTTTCTACTCTAGGCACAACGACCTGTGGGAAAGGGCCAACCAGGGGCCCATACATGTTCAGATGATTAGACGAAAGAAATGGAGATGGATTGGACACACACTGTGGAAAGAACCCTCAAATGTGACATGACAAGCACTTGACTGGAACCTGTAGGTGAAAAGGAAGTGAGGACGCCCGAAGCAGACATGGAAGCGGAGCATTTTGGACGAACTCAGGACCACCGGCCTGACATTGGGAAGCAGCCAAGAAACACGCCAATGACTGCAAAAAGTGGCAAATAACTGTTGGGGCCCTATGCTCCACAAGAGGCAAAAAGGATTAAGAGAGACTCTTAAATTTTTGGGGATTAGATCGATCCCAGTATGCAACTGGTACTTAATGTGTTTTTTATTGATAGACAAAACAATTACATAATGTAAAAAAAACATTTTCTTCACGTGAATAAAAAGAAAAATCTAACATTTAGGGTTTTTCCCACAAACATTATATAATGCATATTGATTCTCTCATCTTGGTGCTGGTTGAGAGAGTAAATGTGTGTATGTGCGTGCTTCTCTATGTATGTGTGTGTATATGTATGTACGTGTGTGTGTGTGTGTTTGTTTGACTCCCAACACTGCATGACAGCCACTGTTTGCATGTTTACGTAACTAGTAACTTAGCAGTCCAGTAAAAGAGACAGATAGAAGAAGAACCAGGCCTTAAAAAAAAAAAAAATACTAAGTACTAGGGAACGATTCATTTGGGTAAAGTTCTTCAAGGTGGTGCCCCAGCATGGTCACTGTCTAATGAATGAAACAAGTAAAAGTACAAAACCAAACAAAATAAAAAAAAATAATAAATGGGGTACATGGTGCCAAGTGGGCTTTAAACTTTTGATACTAACCTGCTTTCGACTCTATGATACAAAGTTCATTATAAAGTGATCTAAATTAAAATCTTCCATTGAAATCTCATGTTAATTTATGTTCCAAACTCCAGCTTAATAATGAAAACGTTACGTTTTCTAATTTCTTTATTATTTTCAAAATTAATTGAAACAAAGGCAGAGTATTTTAACAGAAATGAAGTAACAAAAGGGTTAAAGAGATCTAAGTCAAAGCTTTCCATGAAAATTTCCTGTTAATTTAAGTTCCAAACACCAGATTAATAACGACAAAGTTATTTTGCTAAATTCTTCATTATTTCCAGAATTAATTGAAACAAAAGCAGAGGATTTCAACAGAAATAGGGTAACAAAAAAAAAAAAAGAAAAAAAAAGTGATCTAAATTAAAACCTTTCATCAAAATCTCATGCTAATTTACGTTCCAAACACTGGCTTAGTAATGACAAAAGCATTTTACTAATTTCTTCATTATTTTCAAAATTAATTAGAATAAGGGCAGATACTGTATGAATGTTCAGCTGGCTGAATGACCTGCACAAATGATTTATTTATAGTGATCGAATGTTCATACTGCACATTAGCTCACTTTCTCCATCAAATCAACATTGTCTGAACAGGTGCATGGTGTACCACATGTCAGGTGTTGAAGTGATCACATCATCATCATCATCATCGTTTAACGTCCGCTTTCCATGCTAGCATGGGTTGGACAATTTGACTGAGGACTGGTGAAACCGGATGGCAACACCAGCCTCCAATCTGATTTGGTAGAGTTTCTACAGCTGGATGCCCTTCTTAATGCCAACCACTCAGAGAGTGTAGTGGGTGCTTTTATGTGTCACCCGCACGAAGGCCAGTCAGGCGGTACTGGCAACGGCCACAAGCAACATATATCATAATGACAACGACAATGATGATGACGCTGATGATGATGATGATGATGACGCTGATGATGATGATGATGACACTGATGATGATGATGATGATGACAGTTTCTATTGTATAAAAGAAGAAATTTTGTTTTGGTGATGGAGCTAGTGGATACTATCTAATTGACTGCTTGACCATTGCATTATTTTGTTGTCTCCAAAAGAATGGAAGGAGAAGTTGACCTTGTCTAAAGTTCACATCTTGCTGCAGTCAAATTGGAATTCCATCCATATGACATTGAGAAAATAAAGTGTTATTCAGGTACTAGAGCTGATTTAAGCACTCCACCCGTCTTCTCAAATTCCTGATCCCCGGTACCTGTGTTACAAACATTGTTTATCATGTTTGTTCTCTCTCAACTTCATAAAATAAACTCCCAGAAGTAAAGAGAATTTGAATCTGTTGACTTCATATTAGTCTCTTCCTTCAGAATTGACAGTCTGCCAAGATACAAGACATTATGACTTTAGGTGAAACACTAAACATTTCTTGACAAAAGTTTCATAGATATTTAAATAAAAAAAAAACATAAAAATAGAATATCATTCTGATCATCGTCATCAGCAGCATCATAAGCAAAAATGGACAGCAAAGTGGAAACATCCCAAAAATATGTGCCATGTTCCTACAAATTTTACAGTTGAACAACATGGTTCAATGATTATTGAATGAGAGATTGAGAAACAGTCAAGGAATTCTCACCAATTTCCAATCGATATACGGCGTAGTAATGTTGCACCGAAGTCAGGAAGATAAAGAAAAAAGATTTATTGTAGAACCTTAACTGCAAAACACTTTCATTTTTATATATTTATTTCAGTTCATCTTGTTTTATTTCTGCTGGAAAGTTTTTCGCTTGAACATCAGATAATCAAGTTTGTTTTCAACAAATTCTATTTGTCTTTTCATTGTTTTATATTCTCCTTCAAATTGTTCTTTCTCTAATGCTTTAAACAAATAAATATGCAATTCTTCATGTGAACAAGATCAACATCTAAAACAGTCTATTCCTTTAATGTCCATTAGCCCAACAGTTTGCATTGTGTGCAAATATGTTGGAGTTTTAGCGTAAATAATCTAATTTTTTCATTTATTTTCGTTGGCTTGTCTAGGGAGAGAAACGAATCAGAGAAACTAATGAAATTTCTGATGTCATTAGTCTGTTAAGCCAGATGGCTAATCAACTAATAGTTTTAATAATTACCACATCACACTAATTTCTGCTTATTTATATTTTATCTATCTCTGCTTAGATTTTCATTACATACAAACACACACAATCATCCATATGAAGACATGCACAGACAGACACACACTGCCTGTGCAAATGATAGTGGAGTTGCTACAACAATGAAAGTCTTAACTACATATTCCTAATAAGTTCAATTTGGTGTTTCAAAGCTAGAGAGTTCAAATCCAAGTAAGGATGACTTCACTTTCCATTTCAACAATAGAATAAGTACCATTAATAAATTTCTGTCTTTACAAGAGAAAAAAAAACCAAAAAAACAGAAACTATTTTGTGCTGGAAAGAATTCCGTAGTATCCATAGAGTTTATATAAGTAGATAAATGATAGAAAATGGAATGAATGACATTATTTAAAATCACTACAATTGTTTTGACACATTTTTAAACTTGTAGTACAATGGTGATATGTTGGGCAATCATTATCAAACATCCTAAGTGTAAAATGCACCTCCTCAGGTGATTGTTTAAATAAGTCCATAGTTAGATCTTACTGGCATTTTATTCGGTGTGAGAATGTATACCCAAAGTAATTTGTCATTTTCAGCAGCTTACAGACAAAACTAAAATTGAAATACACAGAATACAGAAATAAAGAAATAGGTCAAAAAAGGGGTCAGGTTGACTATAAATTACAATTTTATCTTCTTGGCCAGATTATAAGAAAGTGCAAAATGGAACAAAGAGTAAACTGAAGAATAAAATTAAGCATTTATAGATAATAAACCGATAAAGTGATGAAGTCTGGCCATTTCAGTACTTATCAACAATTTCTTTGTTTCTGGGAAGGCGCTAAATTACCCTCTCTCTGTCTTTTGCCATGAAACAACTGGCTCCATTCTATTCTCAAATCAGCCTCTATTTAAAGCTAATTTATTACCGTCTAGTTTTTATATGCTTTTTGAAACAATTAGAACAAAATAAGTTAGTAGGTATCATAATCCACCCACCTCATATATACATATTCTTCTATATACCTTGCCTACAAACTAGTGTATATATATATACAGCCTTTATATATTTATATTTATATATTTGATCCTTTATATTGAACACTCAATATTTCATCTACATTCAATACTTTATTTCATGGTGCCATCCATTTTTATTTTATTTTATTTTATATTATATATTGCATATTATATTATATATTGTATATTCCATATTCTATACCCCACATTGGTTCTGCAGGAATATAAATAAAACATAAAAAACAGACAGTGTTGGAACTCTTTTAAACAAAATAATATATATATATATATATATATATATATATATACACACACACACGCATCTATTAATATATACATATATGTACTTCTCACATATACCTATTTATATTTGCACATATATATATACTTCTTATATACATTCTTACAAATGAAGAGCCACAAAAGAGATAGTATAATAAAGTAAAATGAAATATATATATATATATATATATACATATATCTATTCATATATGCACACATACACACTTCTTATATACATACTATTTCTAAGGATTGAAATAAAAAAAGTAAAATGAAAAATATATGCATATATTTATTTATGTATGCACATATATATACTTCTTACATACATTCTTACTGTTTATAAAAAAAAATAACAGAAATAAATAATGCAATACGATAAAGTTAAATGAAATGTAATATAGTATACAGACACATGAGTAAAATAGGATAAATGTATGTTTATTTACATATACATACATATATATACATACATAATATATATATGTATTATATATATATATTTCCATAAATGTACATATATTTACATATGCCTACATATATGTATATGTATATATTTACATATACACACATATATACATAGATATATTTACATATACACACATACATACACATATATATTTACATATACATACACACACATATATATATATTTACATATACACACACACATATATATATTTACATACACACACACATATATTTTCATTCATACACACATACATTTACATAGACATACATGCATATACATACATGTGTGTGTTTACATACTCATACACACAGACATATATATATACACACATACATGAATACACATATTTACACATACATACACACACATTTTATATTCATATATATACATGAGTGTTTATATATACATACACATAGAAGTATACACATACACACATACATGAATATACATATTTACATATACACACACACACACACATATTTACATATACATACAGGCATATATATAGCCACATATACATATATATATAAATACACATGCACACACATCTGCATACTTACACACGTAAATACATACACACACACATACATACAAACATGAAAGTACATGTACACACAACACGCATAGAGTACATATCCAGAAGTGTGGCACAGTGACAATCTTGATGAATTGTTATGAGATGTCATTTTTGACATGAACAAACTGTTCTGACCTTACAAGAGAAAGAACAAGAAATCTAAATCATGTTATAAGAAAGTCAAAAGATGGAAGAATTATATTTATAGAACTCTTTCAGATTGCTCATAATATTGAGTGAACTGGTGCAGCGTTGTCATTTTGCGCCATGACAGTTTATCATCATAGAAGTAGTTGTCTTCTTTTGATATGAAACATCTTTTGAAATTCTTCAAAGTTCTCAACAGATCTATTTCAGGGAAGATGAACAGCAACATCATCATCATCATTGTCAAAATCATCACCATCATCATCATCATTATAGTCATCATCATCATCATCATCATCATCACCATTGTCATCATCATCATAGTCATCATCACCATTGTCATCATCATTATCACAATCGTCATCATCATCATCATTACCACCGCCACCACCACCATCATCATCATCATTGTCAGCTTAATATCTGACTTCCCATGCTGTCATTGTTTCATGATTCTGTAACATCTCATCTGAGACTGAGCATTCAACACGACCACTATTTCTACATTCATCGTATATACATGCATATATGCACGTGCACACACACATACACACACACACACACATACCCACCCTTAACTGCTGACTATTATACAACAAAATAAATAATCCATTGATATTATATATTTCACTCCAGCTTAATTATTATATCAAGATACTTCATCTGATAACCAAGTTTTTAAAAAAAATATTTGCCACAACTTGTCAACAGACAAGGAGATATAAATATATGCCTTATTTGGCATTGAGGGATTTTGGCTGTACATTGTATATATTTAGGTGTGTGTGTGTGCGTGCATGTGTGAGAAATTGGGAAAAGTGCTTGATGCATTTTATTAGTTTAGTTGGTGTATGTATTGCAAATGATGTGTATGATTGGCGAAATCTTCCCAGCATTTTCAGCTTCTTTGCAGCAATTTTTCATCCATTGGAAAGTGTTGGTTGTAAGAAAGTAGTTATAAAGTTCTTCACAGCCTGTGGGAAGAGCGCTGACATCTTTTGCTACTGATTGATGACGACATTTTGGCCAAAAATGAATATTTGTCTTCAAGTGAGTGGCAGTACACGTCAACAGAAAATATTAACAACTCAATTTCTATTCTCAAGAATAAGACTGTTAATTCTTCAGTTCATTCTAATAGTTTATTTTTATTTATTTATTCGTTTTTTTTTTTTATATACAAGTCAAGTTTAATAGCCATAAAATACTCCATGTCTCAAAGGGATTTTCTCTGGCACACACATCGTATATAATTTAATCCTTGCAAAAATCTAAATGCCCCAGGTACCAATAGGAAAAAAAAAAAAATATGACTTTCCTGTTAGAAATATATCACTAGACATTCATACTTCTTCTAACAAAGAAAAATGAGAATGACAACTTCAATCAATAGATAAATAGAGAATTTTCAACATAGAGGAAATTTACTGGAAAATATTTAAAATAAATAAATAAATAAATAAATAAAAGAAAAAGAACAACAAATTCATTATTGCCATCTTCAATGGTATATGGAAAATTCCTTGATTTTATATTTAGAAATTCCCAAAATGGGGGAAAACAAAAAAAAAAAAAAAAAAAAAAAAAAAAAAAAAAAAAAAATAATAATAATAAAAAATAAATAAAAGACACCCTACAAATTATTAAATACATTTCCATGTTAATCCAACAATATTTCATTAAATGACTTTCATTTAGCGCTTCTTGCCATTTGCTGTAATTCTTGCTAGTCATGAAAGTATCGGCTCTCTATCTCCAGTAGTTTCTGCTGCCTCATAAAATAGCTATAACACAGCTTCTTTCCCAGCCCTTCAGATTTATTGCCAAGCCGCCACCAATAATACACTGCTGATTGATTTTCTTGCCAATTCCCTCGCAGCGTACAATGCTAACAACCCGTCTGCACACCCACATCCATATTTTATTGTGCACTCGTATCATACTGTCCTTTTTACATCTTTTATATGACAAGCCAGTCCACTTTTATTCTATGTCAACTGGCTTCATTTAGACTTAAAGAGAGAATAGTATCTATCCATATTAATATCGTGCATACATGCATTCATATACATACACACATATATATACATACAGACACACACATACATATATATAGACACACAAACATATACACATACATATATATACACACATATATACACACACACATATATATATATACATATATATATATATACATATATATATATATATATATATATATATATATA
>NC_068991.1:61002948-61016393 GCF_001194135.2 Octopus bimaculoides
AGCCATTTGTGAATTTCCAACTTTGAATATCTAATGTTAAATGATGTTTTGTTATATTTTTAACCCCATCCTAGAC
Organism: Octopus bimaculoides; assembly: GCF_001194135.2. Classification (NCBI taxonomy): domain Eukaryota; kingdom Metazoa; phylum Mollusca; class Cephalopoda; order Octopoda; family Octopodidae; genus Octopus; species Octopus bimaculoides. Next base: position 61,003,025 of record NC_068991.1, read on the forward strand.
GTGTTTTTATTTTTAGTTTTGAAAACACCTTTAGATATTAAATAATTATATTTCATACACAGAGTAACAAAGAATAGCTCTAAAAAGTCTCTCTCTCCCTCACTCTCTCCATTCTGAGACAGGATGAGGAGGTAGGATGCCTTTGCAGATGGTGTGGACATGTTATAATAGAGAACAGGGTGTTGGGTGGATGTTCAATAGTAGCCAGGGACAAAAAAAAAAAAAGAAAAAAAGACAGACCAAGGAAAAATTGAAATGAAATAGTTCAGAGTGACCCAAGTAAGTTGAGACAGAGTGAGGTTACAACTGCAGCCAAAACAGCTGGAAGAGAGCATTCAACCTATATAACATCATAGAAAATTGACATAAAACATCAATGGTGGAAATGAACTCAGGTGGAAAGATTGATTGAACAAATTCTAAAGGATTTGTAGCCAGCTGAAATGTGATATTTTTAAAACTAGTGAAATCTACTCAGTATTGTGCTGGAATAAAATGAAAGAGCAAACAAAAGAAAATATTAAAATATGTAAATAAAGAACGGAACATTTTCAAATAAATGTCCCCGAAATGGCATTAAAAATGCGATAACGGATGACTGTAAATGAAATTAATTAAACATTAATTAATGCATTAGGATTTCCAACTAAAATATCTCCCCTCCTTCTCTCTCACTTCAGAGAAAATTGTCTGATACATTTTAGCTGTTTGTAAATAGTTACATAAAGTTTTCATCATTTTAAATTAAAATATAACAGAAACAAAAAAAAAAAGCTTCCATTTTTTTTTCTCCTCTCTTCAAGAAAAGAGCAGAGTATTTCTAAATCAATATCACAAACTGTGTAAAGAACAAACCTGAAAAAACAAAGTTAATTTTTCAACAGTAATTAATGTTTAGCAGCTTAAACCATCTTTGAAGAAGAATATGTAGCAGTTATTATTTCAGAGATAAGGACTTCTTGCATCAACACAGTATACAGTAAATAAATCATGAGGGCACATGGCTTAGTGGTTATGGTACTTGGCTCACAATTGTGAGGCTGTGAGTTGGCTCTCTGGTGGAGTGTTGTGTCCTTGAGCAAGACACTTTATTTTATGTTGCTTCAGTTCACTCAGTTGGCAAAAATGAGTTGTAGCTGTAAGTGAAAGGGCCAGCCTTGTCAGATTCTGTGTCATGTTGAATCTTTCTAAGAACTATGTTAAGGGTATGAGTGTTTGTGGAGTGCTCAACGAAGTGCCAGTAAACAAATCAATGCAAAATTTGTCCAAAAAAACTAGTTACTTTTCTTCATAATTATCTGCCTGTCTTTCCATCAGTCTATCTGTATATCCATCCATCCATCCACCCACTTGTTCTTGATTTTGTTGACCATACAGTATAGTAGGGTCAGTTGGGCACCATCTGTGAGAAAAACAGCACCATGACACAATTCACTCTGCCAGAAATTTGGAGACGACATGCTGCACTGCTTGGCATTTGCACCAGAAGCTCCAATATGAACATTTCAGAGTGTTTGGGTGTCAGTCTGAGGACATGTATCAAGAGTGATAAAAATCAAACATCCAGTCAACATCATGGTGTTTGGAGTGATCACTAGTGATGGCAACATTATGCTTCCATTCTTCTTCCCACATGGTCTCAGACTCAACACAGAGGCCTACATCAAGTGCCTGGAGGAGGTAGTGCTACCTTGAGTCAAGAGGGTAGACCCTATGTCTGGCAACAAGACTCTGCAACATGCCACACAAGCAGGAGAACCCAGTCATGGCTGTCAGACAATTTCTGTGACCACATCACCCCTAACATCTGGCCATCTAAGTCCCCAGACTGTAACTCCTTTGATTATTATGTGTGGGGTGCAGTTGAGCGAGAGACCAACAAAACTTCTTGTAACACCAAAGATGAACTGAAGGCAAGGATTATGGTAGCATTCACCAATCTAAACAAGGAGACCGTCCAGAGGAGTTGCAGGAGATTTCCAAAGTTGTCTGGAGGCTGTAGTTGAAGCCAATGGCGATTTTATTGAATAGATTTACTCTTTAGTATTTCAAGATATTTTTATGTAATTTTGGTAAATATATCATTTAAAATGAGATGTCTGTTATTTTCATTTTTGCATAATTTAGACAACACTTTATTCACTGCACCCTGTATACAATATATATATATGTATATACACACACACACACAGATACAATCTGTAAATGGAAGACTAAAAATATGCAAGAATTTTCTCAAGTTCAAAACGTGACATTGTTTTTGTCATCTGCATTCCAATGGTGGAACTTTGTATCTTTGCAAAAACTACTCCTTCCTCTTCAAATAATTAAAAATAGAAGAGTATGTAAGGAAGCTGACACACATCTTCCAAATGCAATCTTTTTGATTCTCCCTTTGAAATTCTTTAAAAAGTAATGATGCACATGCACACACACACATACACACACAAACACACACCTAAATGCTGAAGATACAAGTACACAGAACAAAAGTGCAAGTTCATAGACCTACATATACGCACACACTAATGCAACCACATATTTACAAACCCCCAGGAACTGTCTGAACTCAAAAATTTTGTCACTTTGTCAGTGACTCATGAAGAAGAACTTAAAATAAATCTCAAAGAAAACATACAGTGGCATCACTTAGTTTAAAAACAAAAGTGTGGTGCTGATAATTAAGCATTAACTATTTCTATTTATTTAACCACTTATGATTAAAATTATGCATGAATGAAAAAATTATTGTTTTTAGTCCTTCTAAATGCTCTAAGTTGAAACATAAACATCTTAATTAGCATAATGCAATTATAAACAGTATTAATAACGTTACAAAATGAATGTCCATTTAATTCTTTGCTTATCCTATGTGTAACATGTGATACACAGGAGATATTTCTCTGGCATTTATGCGTCATATATGATACACATTCCCAAACTTTTTCAACCACCAGAGCGTCTTGAGTCTTATGAAAAGAAAGCTTTATATTTTAAACTCAAAACATACAAAACCAGGGCTAACTAAAAGTCTGGATACAAGTATGGTCAACTTAGAACAAATTTACAAAAATGCATTGGACAGGCAAAAGTTTTTAAGAATGTTTTAGAAAAAAATATTTTAGCTTTAATATTCTATATCATATTATATATGATATTCTATATCATATTATATATGATATTCTATATTATTTTCTAAGTAAGACTATTTCTAACTATCTGATGATATCATCTTAAAATTTGTTGTGATGGGTAAACAAAAAGAAGTTTATCAACAGGAATATAAGTGAACATTGACTGACTGTATAATCTAAAATAGACTTTTTCAGTCATGGCTGATGAAGTCAGATGTTCAATAATAGTTGCTGATCATGCTTAGGATATCTTCAATGAAACTGGTGGTTATTTTGACCATCCAGAGTAGCCACTGTTGAAAGGGTAGACTGGGACATTCATTGTTAGCAATTAAGAACAGAAAAAAAATGACCATTGTTGAAGAACAGAAGAAAGATGACAACTGTTGGTATTTAACGTCTTTCAACAGAAATACCATATGTAGATTGGTGTCATTAGCATTAAAAAAATCAACTAGAGCAGTTTATGCTTTTGGGACATGTTGCACATAAAAGAAAAATAGAGGCCATACAACAGGTCTAAATTCAATTTGTATAAGAGGCATAAGAATTAATCATCAGACAAGTAAAATATCTTGAGGTCAGAGAGTTAAAATTTAACTTGGTTGGCCCTGATGATGATTGAGTGGATGTTAAATATCAAAGAGAAGAAACACTTTACTTAGGGTACACAAATTTAACAGTTTTGTATGAGGGGCAATGACATGGTCTGAGGTTGAATGTTTCAAAAAGGGATCAGCCACATTATATAAGATTGAGGGCAGCATAAACAATACAAGCTATCTGGAAATCTTGGAGAAGAGCATAGATTTTTCAGCCTAGTATAGGAAATTATGAAGGAAGTCAACAAAAGCATTTGCTTTTGTTGCACTGGTTATCTCAATCTCCAGATTTAACCTCAAGAAAACACTAATGGAAATGGATCAAGTGAACTGTCTGATTATATATAAAAAAAAAGGTGGAGGGTTGAATTAATTCCAGAAAATGTCATCAAACCTCCAGGTTCAATGCTTTGCAGCAAATAGGATTCTTTTTCAAGAAAACTTGAAAACCCAACCATGGATAAGGGCTATGTTTGTCTTTACCTGTCATACATAACATACATTTTGTTAAAGTAAAATCAGATATGATTTAAATTAATTGATATCCATGTGTTGGACACATGCCCCAATATTAGAAAATTTTCTATAGTCAATATACTCAGTGGAAACTTATAATTATATTTAACAAATATCACTTTTCTTTCAGTTGATTTTGAAAATAATGAAAAATTTCCTAAAGTTATTTTGTTATTATTAAACTGGTGTTTGTAACATTGCTTTATTTTATTTTACTGGTTTTGGTCATTGGATTGTGGCCATGCAGGGGCAACATCTTGACCTCAGTACTGATTTTTCTTTTTAAGTCTGGTACTTATTCTATCACTCTCTTTTGATGAACTGCCAGGTTATGATGATGTGAACATGAAACTTTGATAGATGTTTTAAATCTAGATCAATTCAAAATGCTAAGTTTGTTTTTCAGAACAAAGAGCGGTCTTGGGTAGATTGGTATCAAAAGTATCAAACTCACATCAATTAAAAAGTAAAAAATTCTCTTTCTGTTCATATACAGTCTGAATTATGATGACATAATGGAGGTAATGTTTAATCACCAGAATATTCCTGTCTTCAAAGTAAGTGGTGACACTGTACATTTTCATATAATCTTTTTTTTTTTTTTCTCACTGCTCTCATGGACTCTCATGACTCTGTTGCCATCCAATTCCATTATCATGAATTTGAATTGGTAGTTTGAGTTAGAATGAATCTTTCATTAGCTTATTACACAGCCATGGATGACACCCCTATGGATGCATTGCAGTTATTCACTTGACAGAGTTTGGTGATCCTGATCATTGATCTTCTAGGATTCCTCCGCTCAGCTTCGATGTAAAAAGCACCATTGGTTCAGTTGAACTCTTCTGCTACCTCTTCCCAATCCACCATACTACAGGCTCATAACTTCACTGTATCCCTGGAAGGGTGGCTGAAAGGGTGCCATGCTTTGCCAAAGAGCAGCCAATAACTATGCAAGACATTCCGTGAGGTATTTTCAAAACGTCCGCATACTCAATTCCATTCCATTTTGTTATTATTTCATGTTATGGCTTTCAAATACTTTTGAAAATGAATGATTACTAAGGGGCAGGCTACCAGAATCATAAGTTCTTCATTGAAACAGCTACTACATTAATAATGCTATTTATGATAGCCTTTGTGTAAGGTGATTTAAATGGACCAGTTATATTGACTTCTCTCAGAAATAATGCTAATATGCTTGTAAATAATGTATTATTCCAATATATAGTATGTTATGAATTTCTTGGAATTATAACTGCTTTAGTTGGTGTCAATATCCTACAGAATTAACAGCACAAACAGTTAACCTCTACAAAGTTACTTAAATGCGAGAAATTGCAGTCAGATCTTCCACAAATATTACTCTACCATCTTTAAATAATGGTAAAACATGCAGGATAAAAGTAACCTTTAATATAATATGGCAGAGTCATTAGTATGCTGGGTAAAATACTTAACTTGTCTGTCTTTTCACACACAAATATTTATTTTTCTAAGTAAATGTAAACATTGTCAAAAAATGATAGAAAGTACAACTGCTAATAAAACCTGTACAAAAGCATCTTATAAAGTCTACAAAATATTAGTACAAACACTAACTAATTAACTATTAGTACAAAAATAATATGATACCTAAGTACTCCAGCACTTCCAAATTCCAAGAATCTGGGGATGGTGGAAAAAATTACTAACAAATCTAAAACCTGAAAAAATACAAGTGAAGTAACATCCTTCTATTTACTTTCTCCCTACCAAACACAATTACAAGGCATTGGTCAGCCCAGAGCTATGGTAGAGACATTTGCTAAACATGCCATGTGATGGGATTGAACTTGAAACTATGTGGTCGAAAAGCAAGCCTTTTAACAATGCCTGCACTGTAAACTTTAACAATGATGTTCTTTTATTCCTTTGTTTGTTTCAGTCATTTGACTGTAGCCATGCTGGAGCACCACCTTTAGTCAAACAAATCGACTCCAGGACTTATTCTTTGTAAGCCTAACCTAGTACTTATTCTATCGGACACTTTTGTTGAACCGCTAAGTTACGGGGATGTAAACACACCAGCATTGATTGTTAAGCAATGGTGGGGAGACAAACACAGACACACAAATATATATATATATATATATATATATATATATATGGTAAGCTTCTTTCAGTTTCCACCTACCAAATCCACTCACAAGGCTTTGTTCAGCCCGAGGCTATAGTAGAAGACACTTGCCCAAAATGCCATACAGTGGGACTGAACCTGGAACTATGTGGTTGGTAAGCAAGCTGCTTACCACACAGCTACTCCTGTGCCCGTTGTACTTAGAATTCTAATTGATTTGTCCTGAATAAAAGGAAGAAAAATTCTTACAATGAATTTAAGCTGAATATCACATGACCAACCTGTTAAGGTGTTAGTTAAGATAGAGCAAGGGAAATCCTGGCACTTGATCCATTTAATTGAAGAAAGGGTGCTTATAACATGTGTTTATCCACTTTCAAGCTGCCTCCCACAAAAATGGAAGATTCATATTACAATCTGGTTTGTTACATGTATTCATTCATATATCTGAGGCATTTAATGCAGGTCTTTCATTCATGCAGGAAATACTACTGAAGTAGGGCATATAATAATTGTTACACAGTTAAGGTATTACTGAGGTAGAGGTCTAGTGACAGGTAGGTTTAGGTATGGTTGATGGTGCCTGTCCAGGTGCTTGTTTAGGTAGAAGTATGGTGAATGAGAGATGAAAAGGTATAGTGATGGCAGTTAAGAAGCTAAACTACTGAGTTAAAAGTCACAGGTTCTAAATCTAAGCATGTTATACACTTCAGGTAATACACATCTCTTAAATTTGCATACTTCATTCAGAAACTTCCTTGATGGATGTTGGCAGGTGAAAAAAAAAACTCTGTTTAAAAACAAACAGACGAACACATAAGCCAACAATTCAGGTATTAAAACACCACCCCAACCACTGTCAATATAAAGAGATTAATGAAAACTGTGTTTACAAAAATATATAACAAACAAACTTGACAAATGTAAGACACAGTATAGCATTTCTTTAATTTTGGCAAACACATTACAAAAGCAATTTTCTGAAGAAAAAAAAAATAATTTTGCTATTTGGAAGGAAATGGAGAGTAAAAATCTGAAAGCTGAAAACGTGTTTTGTTGAAGAGTAAATTATAGTTTAGGATCTAGTTACTTTTTCTATAATGAATCACAGAATACATTGTGAAAGAATAGGAATGCAGTGTAGATTTCCCACCAGGTTGTCATGTTAGATGGTTGGGAAGCTGAAAAGTAATAACAGACTTGCAAATAATTTCCAGAATAACATCACAGTTCAAATGACGCTAATGTTTCATCTTTGGAACAAACAACCTCTACTGAAGAATACATACTGTTACTATAGAAACATGGAAAACCAGAGAACAATGAGGAATTTTTTTACAGAAGCATCAAGTTTTAGGCTTGTAGAGGAGAGGTAATTACATGGTTTCTCAAAAAGGATAGATGTTATAAGTGAAGTGGTTCCAAACAGGGAATTGAAATCAGACTGCAAATTTTATCACTGATGACTCACTCACTAATGATATAATTATAATATTTGAGGTGGTGGCACAAGGCTAGTTGTTATAAAAATCTGGTTCTTTCCAAGAAATTGATGTTCTAAACTAGGTACCATAAAGGGTCAACTTTTCAACAACCTTAATAAAAATAGAAATAAAAATAACACCATGTAAGATGAAATTTATAATAACATTCATGTCCTAGGTTATGCAAAAAATATAATTAAATAGTTGAGAGTATCACTACCCGCTTGCTAGTTCCAGTCAGAAAAGAATGAGAGGTTACTCAAAAAATTTAGAATATTGGAATATAAATGATGCTGAGGATGAAGCTCAACATCATAACTTTTGATAAAATTTACTTCAGAGGCTGATGATTAAATCCTAAGAAAATTTAACTATCATTTGGAAGTCAAGATAAGTTTCCTCTGTTTATACCAAACACATGTATTGTACATTTACTGCATGTTGTTTTGCAATGTTTGTCACTAGGCCATGGTACAGAGATTAAGAAGAAAGGCAGGGATGGGAGAAAGAGAGAGAAGATGTAATATGGCAACTTCATCCCTTTAAACAAAAAAAACTAGCACAGGGACTGAAAATATCTTGAGTGGATTTCAATCTCTGCTAGTCTTTGTCAAGCAAGACATAACATCATAACATATCTGACTCTGAGTTCATTACTATAACACTATAAAAGTCATATTCCCCACATCACTCCAGCAAAAAAAAAAAGAAGTCACAAATTGTTCTAGTTTAAGTGACGTTCATAAAACATATGAAGGTTTTAAATTTAACCTTTCCCCTGTTTTTATGAAGTTATGAGCAGAGAAAAACAAAAAAGCAAAAACATTTCTGATGGAGAACATTTCATGTTGAGAAGTAACTTTCAGAGTTTTATTTTTAAATAAGATGGATTGGATTACATAAATCTATTTTATTTTTTCTGTTATAATAACAAACAAACAGATGCAAACTTTCTTGAGAATTTTATGTGAATGTTAAGCTTAGTAAAGTGACACAAGATGTTTTTTATCTTTCATATTAACTTAAATAAATTCAACTACTTCTGAGGCTTACTGGTAACTTTATCATTGCAGAGATTCCTGGATGATGAAGGCGTGTGCGCTCACTCCTTGCCAGGCAAATTTTCCCACATCTCATCATCATCTCTTTGATAGAGCTGCACTACTGGGTCAAGCAAAAGCCAAGACTGAGCACCTGGCATGTGGGTACCAGTCATCTATCAGTTGAGTCACACAGCTGGTGGAACCTGTACATTATCATCTTATAGAGGACTAGTGGTGGGGTAGAGTGATGATGTTCTCAAAGAAACTTAGGGTATTTTTGAGAATAAACTGTTTTAGAGCACATTCAACCTGGGAATTATAACTTTTCAAAAAATTCCTGTCTAGCAGATTTACTAGGCATTGCTGGTTCAAGTTGAACATGTGGCAGTCCAAAATATTTTCATAGGTTTGTACTAAACATCCATGCCCATCCATACTTATTTTCAGACATTTTGTTAGCCCTTGTTCCAGATGTTTTGAGCAATATAAAGTTTCCATTTCATAAGTCCCACGTTACTATGATGGTTTGAAAAAAAAAATAAAGGATATTTATATAATGATATATGATGCATGGAGGCCAAGGAAATATGTTTTGTGAATCACATGTAATACACAAGACAGGCAAAAGATTAAGATGATAGGGTGTGATTTGAAGGAATGTGGTTGCTATTTCTAGCCCTTGTTTCATATGTTCTGAGTGATACAAAGACTCTGTTTCATAAGTCCCAAGTTAGTCTTTTGGTTAAAAAAACAAAAATTGAAAAAAGAAGGGAATGTGTTTCATATATAATGTATGGATGCCAAATAAATACGTCCTGTGTATCACATACAAAGGACAGGCAATGGCTTAAACTGTATGGGTAGAGAAATACTATTAACTGGGCCAGTCTGAGATGCATGTAGAACAACAAATTGCACTTGTGAGGTTTTGTGAAACAGCTACTTACTGTAGTATGCAAAATGGACCTGTCAGTTAGCCAAGTTTACTGTAGAAACTGCTCCACCACTCCTGAACAAGGTAACTAACCTAACTGATCTCAACCTTGACTGACAAATTCAAACCTTATTTTATTTGAGCGCTTAGTCATAAGGAGGGTTTCTAACTATATAAGCAATTACTACAACAGTTTCTAAATGGAAAAAAATGCCCTTGATGAAGGATAAATCATTGACATTATGAATGATTGCTTTCACTAGTTTTACGAATCTAGCTTTTGATATTAAAGATATTCTTGCAAACAGTTAAGATTTCCTGCCAAAAGCGTGTTTTACTTGGATAGCTTCTTCAATTTCTCTCTGACTACACTTCCAAATTATACAACACATATACAGCTATTTCCTCATTACCAGAATGAATTTACTTTCTCGTGTGTAATGTAATAAATCAAAAAGAAACTGGATATTTAATTGCTTCAGAGATATAACGTCTGCCATTACAGTGATAATGTTGAAGTTTCAAACTGCACAAACTACTTAATCTAAAGATGAAGTTAGGGATGGGGGTGGTTCTTTGTGTAAATGTCTACAACTAATGTTTGGATGTGAATATTCCGTTGAACTTTTAGTCAATTCATACAAAGATCAACTTTATGAAAATAAACAATAGCTCGTGTATGTGTGTGCGTGTGTGTACATGTCTGTGTGTATTTGTGTATATGTGCACACGTCTGTGTGTGTCTAAGTTTGTCTGTGACTGTGTGTGTTTCTGTGTCTCTGTATTGAAAACTTTTAAAAATTGAATTTCAATTTGAGTTTGAATTAAAATTCAATAAAAAGTTATAATTTAAACAAATCAATATAATATTCTTTCTCAATCTCTCTCGCTCTCTTATTCTCTTTCAAGCAGTGAAATATGATTCAAATTCAAAACATTTTTTTCCCCGACTTATTTTATCAATTTTACACTAAAGATTAAAATACTTTGTCTGGTCCATTTAAGAGTGTTATGTCGGAGATTTGAATTCCAACGAAGTCTAAGAATATTTGACATGGAGTGTGACGAGATGCTGTGTTGGGTGTATGGCATTCAGTGAGCAATAATATGTAATGTAATGTATAAGAATGAACAACACATGCCATACATGGAGTGAGTGACATGTGGTAAGCAAATGACACAGGAAATAACATGTGGGCTGTACCATTTGTAGGCATGGGTACAATGGGTAGTTGCCTGGGTGACCTACAGGTCTAGAGGTCCCATCGTAATCTATGTATGCTATGGCTTCCAATCAATAAATAAATATGATAAATGGCGATAGGAAGGACATCCAGCTGAAGAAACCATGCCACAACAGACAGCTGGAGTTTGGACAGCTCCCTGTTAGTCAGCTCCATGTCAAACCGTTCAATCCATGCTAGCATGGAGTGCAGATGTTTAACAATGATGATATAGGACTCAATGCATTGCTTTACCTGGATCCCTATAATGCTGTTGAGACAGCCTTGTACATGGGTGACATATAGTAGAGAAAATACAATACTGTAGTCTGATGGTCCTCAACCCCTGTTTTTCTTTTTGCCTAAGGATCCCTTTGATTCCTATTTCATTCTACTGGATCTCCAAAGCTATTTGATGTATATAAAAAATATCCTACTGTATTCTTATAATTAAATATTATTTACTCTTTCACTCTTTTACTTGTTTCAGTCATTTGACTGCGGCCATGCTGGAGCACTGCCCTTTAGTCGAGCAAATCTATGCCAGGACTTATTCTTTGTAAGCCTAGTACTTATTCTATCTGTCTCTTTTGCTGAACCGTTAAGTTACGGGGATGTAAACACATCACCATCGGTTGACAAACACAGACACACAAACATATACACACACATACATATATATATCATCATCATCATCATCGTCATCGCTTAACGTCCGCTTTCCATGCTAGCATGGGTTGGACGATTTGACTGAGGACTGGTGAAACCGGATGGCAACACCAGGCTCCAATCTAATTTGGCAGAGTTTCTACAGCTGGATGCCCTTCCTAACGCCAACCACTCAGAGAGTGTATATATATATATATATATATATATATATATACATATATATATATATGATAGGCTTCTTTCAGTTTCTGTCTACCAAATCCACTCACAAGGCTTTGGTTAGCTTGAGGCTATAGTAGAAGACACTTGCTCAAGATACCACGCAATGAGACTGAACTTGGAGCCATGTGGTATAAGCAATTTATTGGACAAATTTTAACAACAAAATCTTATGTGGACCCCACAAGGGTTATGGGGACCCTAGTTGAGAACCATTGCTGTAGTGTATGACAGGTAATAATGTGCAGTGTGGAGCATATAGCTTAGTGGTTAGAGTGGGTGTTCAGCTTATAAATATAATGTCGTAGGTTCAATTCCTGGGTTGGGCAGTGCATTTTTGTCCTTGAGCAAGATATTTTATTTCATCCTGTTCCAGTCTGCTTTGCTAAAAATGAGAACTGATCAAGTGCTGATGCAACTCTGCTCCTCTTCAACTGTCACATCCTGGATGTGCCACTGGGTTGTAGGTCGAAAGGGTTGAGAGTGCGTCGACGTCTACTAGTGACTGCACAGGCACCTGAAACATGTACCATGTGAAAGCATGGTACACGTTACCAAGCTGTATTCACTCCTAGGTAACAGCTGGCATCTGATAACATGCAGTGAGTGACATGAAATGACATATAATGATAGGAATGTAATAACATGTGGTGGACAGCGTGTAGTAACATGTAGTGGACGGCATGTTATAACATGTAGATGATATGTAATAACAAGCAATGATGGATGACAGAGTAATATGTAGCGGATGGCATGTAACATGTAGTGGTTATCATGTAATGGTTATCCCGTAGTAACATGTGGTAAGTGGCATATAACATATAGGTGTAGTAGTAACATGTGGTAAGTGGCATATAACATATAGGTGTAGTAATAACATGTAATAACTCATGGTGGATAGTTGTAATAGTTGTCATGCAATAATATGTTGTATGGAGTATATAACATGTAGTTGCTGTCATATAGTAGGTGACATATAATAACATGTAGTAGGTGACACGTAAATAACATAGAGTGGCTAATATTCACTACTACTACTACTACTACTACTATTACTACTACTACTACTACTACTAATAATAATAATAATAATAACAACAACAACAACAACAACAACAACAATAATAATAATGATAACAACAATAAGAATAATAGGGAATGAGTAACATGAGATAACATGTAGCAGTGACAAGTAATGTGTTATATTTATGTATAAAATAGACATTACATCACATGACATAAAGCCTATGAAGAGACAAGATGGGAAAAGCAAACAAAAAAACTTAATGTTTATTCGTTTAATGTTTCAGTTTTTAAGATTGAAATTCGTAGGCTTCTTCCCACTTCAAGTATGTCTTCTAGAGACTACAGGCTCTCTCTTTCTCCCCTGTCACTACACACACACACACACACACACACACACACA
>NC_068991.1:61016448-61020968 GCF_001194135.2 Octopus bimaculoides
TATATATATATATATATATATATATATATATATATATATATATATGCACATATACATGCATTAACGTACATGCATGTATGCATGCAGACATAATTTCATACATATATACATTATAAATACACATGCACACATACAGACATAAACACATGCATAAATACACACATACACACACACATATATATATATACATATATACATATACATATATACATATATATACATATATATATATATACATACATATATATATATACATATATATATATACATATATATACATATATATATATACATATATATACATATATACATATATACATATATATATATATACATACATATATATACATACATATATATACATACATATACATACATACATATATATACATACATATACATACATACATATACATACATATATATATATATATATATATATATATATATATATATATATATACACACACACACACACACACACACATATATATATATGCATAGATAACTACACACATACAATAACATACAAACCCATATATATTTGCACGCATGCAAGCATTCATACTCACACTCATACATTTATACTTTGTGCTATATAATATTACACACACACACACATATACACTCTGTAAAATAGGTAAGGAAAGCAGACAGGCTTATCTCTTCTGCTAAAACATATCTATCTTACTAAACATCAGAATGATAGGTTTTCAGGCAGTCAAGATCTGTGTGTGTGTGTATTGAAGGTAGACGGGATACAGAGATATGAGGTGGAAAATTGATAGGAAAAAGAAGTAAACAGGATGATCGTAGGAGAGAGAATATGAGACAGACAGATAGAATGATTGAACAAGGGACTGAGTAGACATTTCAGCTGATAGAAATGGAGTGCCAACAAAAAAAAACAATTTTTAAAATCAAAAACAAAAAATACCCGTTGCTCTACCTTGGAGTAGGATATTGGGTAGAGAGAGATATTAAGAACTGACTGATGATGTCATATACATATATATAAAATGGTTTCAAATTTAAGCACACGGCCAGTAAAATGGGGTGGGGTGAGGTAAGTCAAAAATATAGACTCCAGGAATCAACTGGTACTTATTCTGTTGACTCAGAAAGAACGAAAGGCAAAGCCAAGCTCAATGAATTAAAACTCAGAACATAAAGATGGATGAAATGCTGCTAAGTATTTTGTCCTGCATGTTAACGATACTTTCAGCTCACCATATATATACAGTAATCCCACAACTATTGCGGGTGTTATGTTTCAACCCCCAACCCTGCGATAGGTGAAAATCCGCGAGGTAGAAACAGTACTGTACTGTATATTTTCAGAGGGTGCAGAACATTTGGGTGACACCGTAGGGCTGGAAATAAATTCACAATTTTACACCCAAATGCAAAACAACACTACACACTCGCCTCCCGAGTTTTGTTTTCCATTCAGTATATACGATTCTTTGTTTACTCATCTACAGTACAATAACTATTTCCTTTTAATATATTTTAATTAATGTGTTATACATTGCAGTACTGTACTGCATTTTTATTTATTAATTTATTAATTTTCAGGCATGAAAATGCATATCTCACCATAGGAATGATTAAAATCTAAAAAAATATAAATACCAATTGGCTACAGAAACCCATGATATACTGAGGAGTCTGTGATATAAATTTACATTAGCCACAAAAATCTGCAATGTACCGAGGGCGTGATAGGTGAACCATGATATGGTGAGTGATTACTGCAATATATATATATGTGTGTGTGAGTGTTGTGGTGCTCCATTATGGCAACAGCCTTAGGGCTGAAACATGTAAAAGAATATATATGTATATATCATTATCCTCATCATCATTTAAGGTCCTCTTCTTCATGTTGCTAGGATTGGATGGTTCAACAGGAACTGATGAGGCAAAAGGCAGCACTGAGCTCCAATGTCTGCTTTGGCATGTTTCTAGAGCTGAATGCCTTCCTAATGCCAACAGTTTATAAAGCATCCTATCCTGGTTGCTTTTTTTTAACTGACATCAGTGCCAGTGAGGTTGTCAAGTAGTCACAGGACAAGACATCACAACTGAGTTGAGCTCCACTATTATATATATGTATGCTGGTGGCACATGAAAACAACATTTGAGCGTGGTCGTTGCCAGTGCCACCGGACTGTCCCTCATGCTGGTGGCACTCTCGGAGTGGTTGGCATTAGGAAGGGCATCTAGCTGTAGAAACTTTGTCAGATCAGATGAGCCTGGTGCAACCTCTGGCTCACCAGTCCTCAGTCAAACCGTCCAATCCATGCCAGCATGGAAAGCGGGCATAAAACGATGATGATGATGATACATACACACATATGTTACACTGACATTGTGAAACAAGAACAGAGAGACATAATATAGACTTGATAAAGCTTGGATACTTAGTGTGTTGATACAATACTGTGTTTAGCTGACATACACACATATGTTACACTGACATTGTGAAACAAGAACAGAGAGACATAATATAGACTTGATAAAGCTTAGATACTTAGTGTGTTGATACAATACTGTGTTTAGCTGACAAGGGCAGAATAAAATTTAGACCTGTCTAGAGTTGTCTTTCATACTTGCTTAAAAAATTGAAACTAATAGTATGTTTTGAATTGACTTACACCAATTATTTCTATGAGGTGAGGGTAAATTCTAATGTTTCAAATAAGGTTTCTTTATTGAAAAAGGACACAAAATCTTGTTCTAGGGCATACATATTGGTCATATATATAAGAAGCTGCAGTGTATGTACATCCTATAAACCAATTAATTATTCAACAAGACATCATTGCTAGCACTAAAAATACAATTATAAATTCTGAATGGGACTTGCTTTCTAGGTAATTAGGCAAATACGTACAAGCAAGTATGGATGATTAAAGCAACAACTGAACCGCTACACTTAAAGTAAGTTCCTTGTCTGCAAATCTATAATTATCACACAGTATATTTTATTACATAACTTGTTGTTTTTATTTAAAGCTCTGTGAGTGGATTTGGTAGACAGAAACTGAAAAAAGCTGAAATAAGGCAGCGAGATGGTAGAAACGTTACACATCAGGCGAAATGCTAAGCAGCATTTTGTCTGCCATTATGTTCTGAGTTCAAATTCCGCTGAGGTTGACTTTGCGTTTCATCCTTTCGGGGTCGATTGAATAAGTACCAGTTATGCACTGGGGTTGATATAATTGACTTAATCCGTTTGTCTGTCCTTGTTTGTCCCCTCTGTGTGTAGTCCCTTGTGGGCAATAAAGAAATAAGAAATAAGAAACTGAAAAAAGCTCATCGTATTTATATATGTATGTGTGTGTGTGTGTGTGTGTGTGTGTCTGTCTGTCTTTGTTTGACCCCACCACCACTTGACAACTAGTGTTGGTGTGTTTATGTTCCTGTAACTTAGCTGTTCAGCAAAAAAGAGTCCAATAGAATAAGTACCAGGCTTTAAAAAAAATAAGTATTTGGATCGATTTATTCAATTAAAAATTCTTCAAGGTGGTGCCCCAGCATGGTTGCAGTCCAAAGATTGAATCAAGCAAAAAATAAAACATAACTTATTGATGGTTTTTATGCTTGTTTTTACGTTAATTTTGTTCCTTTTTTTTTTCTTGTTTTCCCCATTATCACATAAGTTAAACAGATCTATAGAAGATATATCTTAATTCTCGCTGTATCCCCATTTTACTTGTCTGTCTGTGCACATATATGCCTCTATGCACACATTTTATGTCCACATGTATACATGTGCACTACATCTCTCAGAATACACCTATATCATGCATGATGTACAATTGTTAATTCAAGCTGCTATCTCATCCGTGTAACATAATCTTTCATGATGTGTGCACAGTGATGGTTAAAACGTTATTTATTTCTCCTGTGGGTTGGCAGTTGAAAGAAATTAAAATATGTTTGAAATAAATTATAAATTGTGAAATCATCTAAAATCACAACAGTGAGAGTAACGATCGCAGTAGTGATGGTGACAATGGTGACATGGATGGTAATAGTGGTAGCAATAGTAGTTATAATGGTGGTGGTAGTAATAGTGGTATTGCTGATAATCATAAATGACTTTAATATGCGTGTGTGTATGATGGAGTCTCTTGTTGTGATCGACAAATGAGGGTTCTGTCAAATAAAGAGGTAAGCATGTTCTATGGATGCGAATGTGTCTCTTGAGGCCTGCTGGTGCCTTGCAAACTTTTTGGCAAATGGAACAACTTGGGGACTCTGTTTGAGTGCTTGTGGATATATGTATATATATAAACTTACTATACTACAGGCGTAGGAGTGGCTGTGTGGTAAGTAACTTGCTTACAAACCACATGGTTCCGGGTTCAGTCCCACTCCGTGACACCTTGGACAAGTGTCTTCTACTATAGCCTCGGGCTGACCAAAGCCTTGTGAGTGGATTTGGTAGACGGAAACTGAAAGAAGCCCGTCGTATATATGTATATATATATATATATATATATATATAT
>NC_068991.1:61020992-61023406 GCF_001194135.2 Octopus bimaculoides
ATATATAGATAGATATATATGTATGTATGTGTGTGTATATGTTTGCGTGTCTATGTTTGTCCCCCCAACATCGCTTGACAACCGATGCTGGTGTGTTTACGTCCCTGTAACTTAGCAGTTCGGCAAAAAAGACCGATAGAATAAGTACTAAGGTCACAAAGAATAAGTCCTGGGGTCGATTTGCTCGACTAAAGGCAGTGCTCCAGCATGGCCACAGTCAAATGACTGAAACAAGTAAAAGAGTAGATATATATATATATATATATATATATTTTACTTGTTACAGCCATACTGGGGGACCATCTTGAAGGGTGTTAACCAAACAAGTCAACCAACAGCAGTACTTATTTTTTAAATTTGATACTTATTCTGTCATTCTCTTTTTGCCAAACTGCTAAGCAATGGGTTTATCAACTGGTCATCAAGGCAGTGTAGAGAGACAAATACAGACCTGTCCTTCTCAGCAAAAACTGAATTCTAGAAGTGCTATGGGTTGTGCTCTCCACAAATATTACATGTTCTCCACCCATGTGTTAAGCCTGCCTCTTCTCCATCCCCTTCACTCTTGCAGACTACCCAACCATGTCATATCCCTCACCAATTACTGTTTTGTCTTTATCACTCCTGTGTTCCTCTCTTGACATTCTCTTGTGCATTCTTCTATCTCCCCCAGCTCACAGCTCCTCTCTCATCCACCCTTAACCCCTTTTGGGAGTCTGTGTTCCTATCTCCTCATTCTCCTTCCCACACAATCTTGCCAACTGATTTTTCACTTCATCTTGAGCCTTGTGGGGTACATTACTAAGGTACCTTACTGCTGTTATCTCTCTCTTGCAGTTCTTCTGTTCCTTTTCTCTTTCTTTCCCCTTCTAAGTAGATGCTAGTAGCTATGTAGATCCTCTACAAGAACCTGCACTGCTGCCCCTACCCTTTCTCATAGTTCAATCCTATCATCCCCTAACATGAAGCCAATCTCCCACCAGGGTTTGTAGTTCTGCAAGCTGCAAACCCTCATGCACGAATAGTGCAGTTAACATGAAAAAAAGCATGCAAGCATATCAAGATGAAGAGAAGTATGGCATCACATGCACACACACACACACACACACACACACACACACACACTCTCTCTCTCTCTCTCATACATATGCAATGAGCTTAAGTTTCCATCAACTGATTTCACTTAAAAGGTATTGGTCAAACCACGGCTAAAGTAGAGGACATTAGCGGGAAGTGTCCAAGCAGTGAGACCAAAATCCTAGTTAAGTGGCTCTAAACCAAATTTCTTAAACATACAGCCATAACTGCATCTAAATCATGATCTTCATCATCATCATTTCACATCCGTTTTCCATGCTGGAATGGGTTGGATGGTTTAACAGGAGCTGGTAAAGCCAGAAACTACACAAGGCGCCATAATCGGTATATGTGTGTGAGTGTGTGTGTGTGCATGCATGTATAATGTACTGATATGTTACAGTGCAAAAGCCAAGCAGTACAGCATGTTGTTTCCAAATTTCTGACAGAGTGAATTGTGTCATGGTGCTGTTTTTCTCACAGACAGTGCCCAACTGACCCTACTATACTGTGTAGTCAAAAAAATCAAAAATAAACAATGTGCATGTGCAAAATTAAAAATATAAGATGGCGACAGTTTTCCCATCGCACCCTGTATATAAATCATATATGTGTGTGTGTGTGTGTACATCACAATACATTAACACACTTGTTATTGTCAATGACAATAAAGGATCTTTCTCACTGCACACACTGCACAATAGACAGATTGCATTAAGCCTGTGTATGAAGTGCAATAACGTTGCAGGGTATTAAAATGCATTGCATTGAAAATGGCAGATGGATGTGCAAAGCTATGGAGAGAAAAAGAGAGAGAGAGAGAAAAAGAGATAGAGAGAGAGAAAGAGAGAGAGAGAGGAAATGAACTGAGTGTGATCCACTGGATGTGCAACATTAACTTGCATGAAAGGCAAAGAGCATAAGTGAAATACGAAAGTGGCTAGACATTAGCTGGTGTGTGCATGAGAGGCAGCTGTGATGTAAATAAATGGACAATACCTGCTGGATGAAAAAGTGTCAGCTGCTGATAGTGAAAGGCTTTTCAAGGCAACAGAAGACTAAAAGACGGCATAGAAGAACTGAAGATCAGTTCATAGGATATTGGATCTTACAGGGGAAATGACACAAGGGATGAGGAAAAGTGGTACCTTGCTGCCATGGTGGAGATTCATTCAACTCACACACACCGTTACGGATGAAAGTTATTAGAATGATGATGACAGAGATGGTAATGATGATAAGGATGATGATGATGATGATGATGATGATGATGATGATGATGATGATGTTGATGATGATGGCAGTGATGATGATAATGGTGATGACGTTGATGATGA
>NC_068991.1:61023416-61026280 GCF_001194135.2 Octopus bimaculoides
TGACGATGATGACAATGGCTGTGGTGATCGTGACAGTGATGGTGTTGATGATGATGATGGTGATCAAACGATGGTGATGATGATGAAAATGATAATGACGAAGATGATGATGATGATGATGATGATGATGATGATGGTGGAGATAATTTTTAGTGTTTTGGAATAAAAATTTTTAAAAAACAAGTAAGATACTGCAAGTGTTATGTGTTCGCTGTGTTTGAAAAGCGGACAAAAAAATTGCTAAACAGAAGGTAAAATAAAAGTAAATAAATAAATAAATGAATAAATAAATGAATGAATAAACAAATAAATACCAGAAGCGAATGTGTTAAGCTGGAAAGAATTGACATCCTTTAAATGTCAGCTGAAATACTTCCATTCAGTTAAGCTACCAAATCTCTCACTCTTTTCCACCAATTCATTTCGGATTTTACAACCCCATGCATACGCGACAACGTATTTATATGTACATAGCAGATATGAAGTAAGATTTCGTCTTTTTTATTTTAATAGTGTGTATAGTTGCTTGTTAATTTACAAGAGACCTCAACAACCTTTACTGATTAAATGGTAACCACTAAAAGATAATTGGTTGCAAAATAAATGTCAAGTTTAATATCTACATCTGCTTCAGTTGGGAAATGAAATAGATCAATAGAAAATCTATTAGTGGATATAACAAGATCTCAATGAATAATACTTTTGTAGTTTTGTTCCTGTCAAATGAATAGATACAGAAATTTGTTTCTCTCTTGTAGCAAGAAGAAGAAGAAGAAGAAGAAGAAGAAGAAGAAGAATTGTCAGGGAGAAAAAGAAGAGAAACAAAAGAAAAATATGTTTTAAAGAGGAATCAAGAGTTAATTTACAGTCAATTTTGAGCAGAGTATTATTGTTCTGTGGTAAGTGGACACCTGTATATGATTTCTTTCAAAACATTGAGTGGAATAAAAAAAAGGAATGTATGTATGTATGTACGTATGTATGTATGTGTGTGTATGTGTGTGTGTGTGTGTGTATGTATGTGTGTGTGCACATATATATATGCATATACAGTATATTATGTATATGTATATATATACACACACACACATGCATCATCATCATTTACCATCCATTTTCCATGCTGGCATTGGTCATATATAACTATATATGTGTGCATATAGTATATTGGTAGCGATTACATGTTTTTCTCATCATCAACACTGTGGAAATATCATCATATGAACAAATATATATATATATATATATACATATATATATATATACATATATATATATATACAGATATGTATATATACATATATACATGCATATATATATATGCATATATATACATATACATATATGTGCATATATATGTATGTATATGTATGTGTGCGTGCATGCATATAAATATATATGTGTGCATACATATACACATATACACATTTGCATGCAGCATCAGGATTGACAGAAATAAATTTCAATGCAGCAGCAGAAAATGGTGTAGCAAAGAATATAAACTGTGCAATCAATGAAAGATAAATAGAATATAAATGTATTTTGTTAGGGTTTCGTTTTTATACTAGTTCATTGGTGGCAGTGATGGAGCAGTACGCTAAATGCCTTGCAGCATTTAACTGTGTTTCCTACGCATCTCAAGTTCAAATCTCCTTGGGGGTGAGTCAGCTTCATTTTCTTTTTCTTTCTTTCTTGAAAAATTTAAGTAACTCTCAGGATCGATAAAATAATCATCTTTCACAAACTAGGTTTGATTTAATGAACCATAGATTTTGATTTCCAATATTTGCTCTTGAGGATTCTCAAAAAAAAAAACAAAAAAAAAAACAGATTGCTGACTAATTGACCAAAGTGTTGCTGATGCTGTGTCCCGGAGGAGGTGGGGAAAACAAAAAAACCTTGTCCTGTCAATAATGCAGCTTACAGTTAAAAAGAAATGTAACATAATGTTAGATGCAGGCAAGGTTATACAAGGTGTCCACAAAGTCTGGGTACATGGAGTATATAAAATCATATCATAAACAATTAAATATAAAAAATAATAATTTCTTAAAGTATGTGTTAAACACAGGGTGCAAGGAAAAGTGGGATTAAAATGATGATGATGATGATGATGGTGATGCGACTAAGACTATACGTTATCTAAATCCTTAGTTTCTCAAATCCTAAATCCACTTTCTAGGTTAGTTGTTCTCAATCGGGGTCCATATGGCCCTTAGTGGTGGTGGTGGGGAATATAAGATTTTGCTGTTAAAGTTTATCTGCAATAAATTGGTTATGCTTCGACAACACACAAAATATTTTAATTTTTCAATACAATTCCAAACAATATTTAATCATAAAAAATATAATAGGATTTTTAAAACATCAAATGACTATGAGGGGTCACTCAAGTAAAACAGAACTCAAAGGGATCCATAATTAAAGAACGGTAGAGAATCTCTGGTCTAGGTGATTATTATAGAAATATTTAACATTATGGAATAACTGTCATTAAGATGCATAAATTTATGGAACATAATATAAATAAGAAAAATATACAAAGTACTAGTGTTATGTAAGGAGCAAAATGGTTGGCTTTAGGAAGGGCATCCAGCCATAGAGACCATGCCAAATCAGACTGGAACCTGGTACAGCTTTCTGGTAAGCCAGCTCATCAAACTGTTCAACCCACGCCAGTGTGGAGAACAAACATTAAATGATGATGATGATGCAAAGTGTGGAATTTTCATGGATCGCATTGGTGTAAATAATTCAAACAGTAGAATAAATTTTATTCCAGACAATGTAGCTCCAAGTAAACTATGTCTGACAAATATATATATATATATATATATATATATATATATATATATATATATATA
>NC_068991.1:61026353-61027159 GCF_001194135.2 Octopus bimaculoides
ATATATGTATATAACTACATATATAAATAATAGATGGATAAAAGACTGAATGGCTGGTGTTGAAGGACAGACGTTTCGGCACATGGTTTGCTTGTTGACCACAGTTGGTCACAGTTGACCTGAGGTTAAACAGCACCAAAAACTAAGTCTTTTTCCTCATAACAGATACTTCAATGTTTCATTCTACACTCTAAATCTACTGCACTGAGTCATCATCATCAGTATCACCATTACCATCGTCATCATTGTCACCTCTACCACCACTATTGTCTTCATTGTCACCATATCATGTTCATCATTACAACCACCACCACCAGCACCACCATTGTTACTAGCACCGCCACCACCACCACCACCACCATCATCATCACATCCCACCCCACTCCCACAATTACCACCCCCACAGTAAGATCCATCATCTTGATTTTCTTTTTAAAATGTTATTTGCAAGAAGAAATCTTAATCCAAAAATGTCAGCTGTTGACAGAGAGAGAGAAAAAGAGAGAGAGCACAAAAAGCGAAGAGAAAGAAAGAGAGGGAGAATGAGAGGAGCACAGAAAGAGAGACGGAGACAGGAAGAGTCAAAGAGAGAGGGAGTTAGAGAGAGAAAGCTAGAGACAGAGCTAGACAGAGAGAAAGAGATAGGATGATACGTTGCTGAACAGATAAATCACCCAAACACTCAAATGTTATTTATTTCACTCTATATAAATAGTAGACATACATGAGAAATCCATGTGTTAATACATATATACATATAGTGTGTGTGTGTGTGTGTGTATGTCTATTTACACACTCACACACAA
>NC_068991.1:61027169-61030021 GCF_001194135.2 Octopus bimaculoides
ATATATATATATATATATATATATATATATATATATATAGACACACAATATGTGAGTGTGTGCATGCATGGAAGTGTAAGAGCACGTATGCACATGTGGTAGTGAGTGTATATCATGGCTGGCAAATAAAAGCTGAAGCTATTGACCCATTAAATGTGAAGAATATAGATATCATGACACCAATGACAGAAGCGAAATTCTTCACTCACAGCCAAACTAAAACACAACCACATTCCTAAGTTGAAACACTTGGGGAAAAAAAAGCAAAAGTAGTTTTTAATTTTTATCACTCATAAAAGCATGTATAAATAAATACATACACCCACATTTACACACACACATCTATAGTTAAATACACACACACACACATATATATATATTTACACACATTTATATATATATATATATATATATATACATAAACACATACATATACATACACACAAAAATAGACACACATTTGTATACATGCCTATATATATATACACACACAGACACATATACACACTCACATATATACACACACGCATATATATACAAATACATATATATATAGACACATCACATATGCACACACACATATATATACATGCACACACATGTATTTATGCACATACACACACATATTTATACACAGCCACATACACTGATGCATGTAAATATATGTGCATGTGTGTATATGTGTATGAGTGTGCATTACATAAGCATGTATGCTTATGAGTACATAAATCACTATGTTTTTTTTTTCCCCCTCACAGTGGCAGTGGTATGCAGCAGTGTTTGTTTAGATTTCTCCCACCATCTCCAACTTCCTTGGGGAGTATAAAGAAAATATTGTAAGTATAAAGCAAATGAAAATGAAATTTAAAGATGACAGTTCAGTGAAAGTCACTTCATTTTCAACTTAATGTTGCCGCCAGTTCAACAGCTAATTTTTTTACGTATGACATATCAAATACTACACAAATATACCCATACACACACACATATATAGACATATATGCATATACATCCATATATGTGTATATATATAATATATAATATATAATATATATATATATATATATATATATATATATATATATATATATGTATATATATATATGCGTACACATACACACACCCTACACAGAGCTAGCAAAATAGAATAAAAATGAAAAACAGTTGTTCATGAAAAAAGAGGTTATAATCATGAAAAAATCTATTGTTAACTATTTATTTCTAACCTTCACCGAGATTCTAAATATGAAGAAAGAAGTGATAATGTATTCCAATTAGAATATTGTTTTGTAACACAATTCAAACATTAATGTAATATGAACACTAGCATAACCTGTACACATTAAAGCCACAACTGATGTTAACCATCATAGAACAGACATCATTTGTTTTTCTTTTTTTTATTACCATCAGAAGCTACACAGTCAAGCACAATTGTTTGCTAAAAATTTTTCAGGAGGTTTCGCTCCCCATTTTCCATTTTCACATTTACTCTGATGATAACCTCTGAAACAATTAAGAAATTTTAGGCATTTGTATTTTTTCTTATTGAATCAAGTTGCTTTTTACATTTGGGTGAGCTTTTGAAGACCAGCTATGCAACTCTCCAAAGACAACAACATCTATTTTTACCCAAGGTAGACTTATTCAAAAAGTGGTTGAGATAAGCTGTCCCATTCAGCACTGAGTCTGCCAATCAGGAAGCATTCTGTTGTTTTTCATAAACTAACTTTAACCCTTTAGCATTCAGATTACTTTATCAAATGTAATGCTTATTCATGTTGTTTTAAATTAATCATGAATTATCTTTTAGCTTTGAGGTTTTGATGATGTGGTTGTTTACTTCTAGAATGACATTGTAGGGTAGGTGTAAGAGGTTGGATCTGGATTGTTTGAATGTAAAGCATGTAGATATGGGGTCTGATCTGGCTGGTCTAAATGCAAAAGGGTTAAAGTTGTGTTCCTTGCACAAGGACCCAATCTAAGGTTCTGAGTGGGGCATCATGCTAATTAATAACTTCTGGATCAGTATTTAACAAGGATTATAAACAACAAAATTCCTGTAAAAATATTTCAAACCTGAAGAACTCAAATATGCTTGAATATGGAGTCTTTAATCTTTTTAAGCTTGCTTTCCGTACATTTTCAATCAAATCACCTGCAAGTTGACTTGGGATCCTTTGAGAACAATGTAACCTTCATTTGACTCAGGTATATTTAGCCTGATGAGTAGCTAATGAAGTACCCTTTGTTGAGTAATTACTAATTCCGAGGTTCTGCTTGTTAGGAAACATATGTAGCCTGGGTTTTACCTTCTCCATTTCCTAAATTTGGATATATATGTATTTATGTATACATGTATGTATGTTTGCATGTGTGTGTGTGTGTGTGTTACTGTCTCCTTGCCTTGACATCACATGACCGTTGAAAGCAAGCGTCCGCCATCACGCAAATGGTGTCCTTTGTTTTCAGTCTTTACAGACATGTCTGGTCATGGGGTAATATTATCTTGGAAATAATTTGGGGTTGGCAAAAGGAAGGGCATCCAGCCATATAGAAAATCTGCTTCAAAAAAATCCGTCTGACCCATGCAAGCATTGAAAAGTGGATGCTAAAATGATGATGATGATGATCATGATGGTATCGTGTCCCTTTCTTGTATATGGACATTGGTGGATAGCCTGATACATTTTTATGCTAACAGGGACATGAAAAAATAACTCTTTTATACCTTGTTGAGCTTTAAGTCTCTTAATACCAACTGCTTTCACATGTAAAAGAAAAGACAGAAGCAAAATGAAAAGAAGATATATATATATATATATATATATATATATATATATATATATATA
>NC_068991.1:61034379-61042064 GCF_001194135.2 Octopus bimaculoides
CCCAACTTTCTGTCACTCTTTCTTCCTGTTTTTTTGGGTAACGCTACGATGGACTGGCATCCCATCCAGCTGGCGGGAACACATACGCCATAGAAACCGGGAAACCGGGCCCATGAGCCTGGCTAGGCTTGAAAAGGGTGCATAAATAAATAAATAAATATATATATATATATATATATATATACATATATATCATCATCATTGTCATCATCATCATTACCCTGTTTTCCATGTTGGCATGAGATGGATAGTTTGACCTGAGCTGGCAAGCCGGAAAGCTGCACCAGGTTCCAGGCTGATTTGGCTTGGTTTCCGCAGTTGGAAGTCCTTCCTAACAGTAAACTCTTTACAGTGTGTGCTGGGTGCTTTTAACGTGGCACTGGCACAAGCACTCCTATGTGACACCAGCACGAGAGCTTTGTGTGTGACATTGGCACAGGACTCTCACAGGTCAAATCCTCACATATATATGGAAAACATCCTATATATATATATATAGGCGCACGAGTGGCTGTGTGGTATAAAGCTTACTTTCCAACCACATGGTTTCAGGTTCAGTCCTTGGCACTTACGGCAAGTGTCTTCTA
Source organism: Octopus bimaculoides (assembly GCF_001194135.2). Lineage (NCBI taxonomy): Eukaryota > Metazoa > Mollusca > Cephalopoda > Octopoda > Octopodidae > Octopus > Octopus bimaculoides. Next base: position 61,034,967 of record NC_068991.1, read on the forward strand.
CTATAGCCTTGGGCCAACCAAAGCCTTGTGAGTGGAATTGGTAGATATGTATTTGCTATTTGTCTGTGTTTGTTCCCCACTCCAGTACTGCTTGACAACCAATATTGGTGTGTTTATGTCCCCGTCACTTACCGGTTTGGCAAAAGGAGATTGATAGAATAAGTACTAGGCTTACAAAGAATAAGTTCTGGGGTTGATTTGTTTGACTAAAGACAATGCTCCAACATTGCCACAGTCAAATGACTGTAACAAGTAAGAGAATAAAAGAATATAGTTGAAATTTATAGAAATACACAAGACAAAGAGAGGTGTATGAACAACAAGCAAGTGTGTTAGTTTGACACTTGGGGAAAATAAGGAAGTCTTTTATGTTTCGAGCCTATGCTCTTCAACAGAAAGGAGCAAAAAAAAATAAACAGAGTGACAACAAAAAAGACCCTGTAGAGTTCAGCGATCCAACATGGTGAATATATGTGTGTGTGTGTGTGTGTGTGTATGATGATTGTGCCATCTACACAGATGATTGCCATCTCTGTGCTTCCTTGTTGTCAATGGCATTTCTGACTTTCTGCCCATGACCTCATGGCTGACTATGTAACTGTTTCTGCTACAGATCTGCATAGCCAACTAGTTAGATATGCAGATGTTGCTACTCCACCATTGCCATAAAATTTTCAGATGATGGAATGACAAATGAGGTCACCATCAAGAGATATCTGTGCATCAATAGATTATAGAGATAAATAAACAGTTGAGCATTCACTGAGGACCACTCACTGAGCCACCATGATTAATACCTAGTGACAAGCCAAGGTGAGATAATCAATAATCATGACACACTGCAGGTTTCCCATAAGAGTGTCACTATCTTAGAAGGATTCTGTGACAACAGCTAGGGGTCCCTCATTCTGGCTAGTTTTACTGTGCACAGCTATTGGATGGTCATTGGCTCAACAGAGTCCATAAGCCTTTTGACAGGTTTCATTTTTTGTCCTGCAGGATGACGACACATACATGCGTATCTACCCCTGCATACATATATATTCATGTATGTACACACAGACACAGTCACATGCACACACACACACACACACACACACACACACATATGTATACATATCGTCATGAATATCATCATTTACATTAACATATACTGATTATTTCAGATATACATAGAGGTGCAGGCATGGCTGTGTGGGAAGAAGTTTGCTTCCCAACCTCATGGTTTTGGGTTCAGTCCTACTGTCTGATACCTTGAGCAAGTGTCTTTTATTATAGCCTCAGTCTGACCAAAGCCTTGTGGGTAGAATTGGTAAACAAAAATGGAAAGAATCCTGTTGTATATATACATATATACATGTGTGTGTGTGTGTGTGCTTGTTGTCTCACTGCTTGACAACCAGTGTTGCTATGTTTACACCCCCATAACTTAGCAAAACAATAAGTACCAGGTTTAAAAAGAAAAAAACTGGAGTCAATTCACTCGATTAAAATTCTTTAAGGGGGTGCCCCAGCCTGATCACAGTCTAATGACTAAATCAAGTAAAATAAGAAATTTGGTGATGATAGTGCTATTATAAGGTCAATTTGACCTTCTTAAGCACACCGCCTTATCTGTGGTTGCTCAGTTACATAAACAAAATGACAGAAGCCTTGTAGATTAATTGAATCACTTATCTTTCCTCTCATTCTGCTTCACTGTGCTATTTTTATTATATTTTTTGTACTTTACTTCCTGGTCCAAGCAAGAATTCAAACTTTTAACCATTTCTTTCTCATTGCTTTGGCCACATTGAGCAACTATGACCAGGGCCATCTTAAGGTATGGGCATACTGGTCAGTTGCTCAATGGCCCCAATAGGTGTAAGGGGCTTCCTGTAGGTCTAGGACCCAATTCTGATCTATTTATATTGTGGCTTACTGTCAATAAATACATACTTTAGGTGCATTGATTTGTCCCGATTATCATTTATGAATGCTGTTCCATTCACAAGGCTTTGGTCAGCCTGAGGCTATAAGTAAAAGACACTTGCTCAAGGTGTCAGACAGTAGGACTGAACCCAAAACCATGTGGTTGGGAAGCAAACTTCTTACCATACAGTCATGCCTGCACCTCTATGTATATCTGAAATAATCAGTATACTTTAGGGCCCTGTAGATGGATCTACCAGGGTGGGGATCTAGAAAACTACTAAGACAGCCTTGACTATGATTTCTAATGCCTTGATATCTGTAAACTTGCTCTCTCCCCAGCTGTCACATTCTAGATGTGCCACTGGGCCAAAGAGTGAGTGAGTCAAGACAGTGTGTATGTCTGCTCATGACTACACAAGCATCTAAAACAATTAGAGAAAGCATGGTACATGTTACTAAGCCATACTTGTTTGCGCATCACAACTTGCTCTTTATATATATATAGTGGCAGAGATAAAGTAAACTAGTAACCAGGCAAACAGAAGCAAATTTAGTAAAGTCCCTCATTTTACGACATATCACACTGACAATGAGATTTTAATGACATTTTAATTAAGCTCTCTTCCTACGCTGGCACAAATGAGCTGGGGGGGGGGGGCAACTGAAGATGAGGATGGTGGAAGTACAAGCAGATATAGACCTCTGCATCCATGGTATTTTGCAGTTGAAATGGGAGTGGGTATCCATTACAACCTTGACTGCAGCTGACCATTGGAAGTGGTTAGCATTCATGAGGGACATGGTGAAAATGTTGGTCAGAGCTGGCTCAACTCACTCCAGGTGAATGCCACCACAAGCACAATTAAGTAATCAGAGCTTCAGTCCTTTCTTCTGGTAATTACAGAAAAAAAAATATATATATATATAGTGTAAGTGTGTATGTGTGTGTGTGAGGGTGCGCACAATAGTATTTATTGAGTGTGTGGTTTGTTTCGGTCCCATGATGTATGTAACAAGCATGGCAGTGTGGTTAAAAGTCTTGCTTTGCAACCATGCAGTTTTGGGTTCAGTCTCACTGTGTGGCACCTCGGGCAAGTATCTTCTATTGGGTTGGCAACTAAGTTCCCGCTGTTTTTTAAATTTTGGAATTTATTGCGTTTTTAAATTTTGGAATTTATTGCGTTTTTAAATTTTGGAATCTATTTTTTTAGAGAATTCTATTTTTGAATCATTTTGGAATCTATTTTGTTCTTTTTCTAGTTAATTTTAGTTAATTTTTGTTTATTTTCAGATCATTAAAATGGAATGTCAAGTTAAGAAAAATGAGCATTTTCGACACCTCCTTCTTTTTGCTTTTAATCAAGGTTCGAAGGTCACAAAAGCTGCTCACAACTTTGTGCTGTGTATGGAGAGTGTGCCATAAATGAAAGAACCACTCGTGATTGGTATGCCAAGTTCAAAAACGGAAATTTTGACCATCCAGTTGAGTTCAATGAAGAGCAATTAAACCAACTTTTGCACAAAAATTCTCGTCAAACAACAAGGGAACTGGCAGAGAAAATGGAATGCTCCCACACTGCTATATGGTTTATGTCCCCATAACTTGGTAGTTTAGCAAATGCGATCAACAGAAGACATAGCAGACTTAAAAAACATAAGTACTGGGGTTGATTTGTTTGATGAAAACCCTTCAAGGTGGTGCCCCAGCATGACCGAAATAAGTAAAACATAAAAGATAACCATATGACTCTTATGTTGCTAATGCCATTTAGGAGAAGCATTAACATCACAAAATCCCCTTTATCTCTCCCACCAATAAATCTGGGATCTTGTGTCTGTGTAAGTAATCTATAATAATAATAATAATAATAATCATGCTAAATAAATACTTTGGCAATTTTATTACTGTTCGATGCTGTTATGACATGACTGTAACCATGGTAATTAAGCATTTGTACTTGGTATAAGAGTTGTAAAAGTTTGTAAACTTAAATCACAGGTAGAGGAATAAATAAACATGAACTGTACCTAAATAGGAGAGAGAGAGAGAGAGAGATTACAGTGATCAAAAGCTAATACAAACATCGAGCTGTAACTGTTGTAGAATCTTTAATAACAGGATCTCTTTATAGTAGTTTATTGTTGGAACTTAATAGCTGAGGGCTTAGTTCGTTCCTTGTTCTTCAATTGCAAATGAAAGCATGAGCATGCAACCAATAAGTCAATAAAGCTAATAAGAATCTAAATTTGTAGATTCCTGCTTGTAATTGTAACAAAACAAGGCATGGAGGTAAAAGAAAAAATTTTCTTGTAGTATTATTCCTTCCGTATAGTCGAGAACCAAATTAGACAATTTCCACCCCCTTCTCCCCAATAGTTGGTTGATGTTGTGACTGTTTTGCCTCAGGTCTGCTCTCATCAAACAAACTAATGATCAAAGATATTCCGGTATGACCATTTGGCTTTTTCTATATACAGGACTTTATTCTCCAATGTTTCCCCCCCCCCCAGAAAATATGGTGTGATTTTAGAAAGTTTTGGCTGTTATTTCTAGTAAGTAAAGTAACCTTTAACACAATCATAGGCAACCTGCAGCTTGTGAGACTCTCTGCATGGCATGCCAAATTTTTTTTTACTTATCTCAGTTATTAGACTGTGGTCATGATGGGGTACCATCCAGAAGAATTTTGGCTGAATGAATCGACTTCAAAATCTCTTTTTAAAGCCTGGTACTTATTTCTGAACTTCTTCAATGTAATTTATACAGCAATTATAATAAACCTGGCTAAACACTTCCTTTTTTTACCATACAACATAACACTAAATATAATAGTAAGCATGATTCTGAAAAAAATGTCATTGTGTATTATAAGCAAGAACAATGTTCTCTCTAATTAGTAGTAGACAGTGTGTGCAAAAATCTAATGTGCTGTTACATTTTCTATTTCCTGTGACGAAAGAATGTGTGCACTGAATGTATGATAAGTATTAATATTAAATACTACATTATTTGAGAAAACTAAGCTTTTGTAGACTCAAAAATTTCTTACATGTACATTAATTTCTTTTGTGTGCTGGTTGTGAACCATGTATTAGCATGCCACATGAACACAGGCAAGAGATAACAGTGTACAAAAGATATTTTCCCCAAGATTTCGTTATTCATAAATATCTATAATGTATGTATGTTTGTATGTGTGTATATGTGTGCATGTATATGTGTATGTGTGTATGTATATATGTGTGTGTGCATGTATATATGTCATTACTCAATTTATTTCAAGATTTCTTGCCAATAGAGAAAGAACCGGTTTCTAACCTAGATCCAAAGCTCCTTCATTGGAATTTCAACATCAACAACAGAGTATTTTTGTTTATATGTATGTATGTGCAGATTTGTATGTTTTATGCAAGTATTCTCATGCATATAGTTGCCTATCTAGACATGCTCATATATATTTAAGTGATAAACTTCTGGAAAATTTTACAGATTTTTACAGTTCCAGTGATGGATTGGATCTGTAGCCTTCGAATTAGTTTACTCCTTTCTGGTTTTGAGAATCCTAATTTCTCAAGATTGGTATTTAGGCAGTGTATTACATATCCCATGACCCCAATAATTACAGGTATAAACCTGAACTTGTAATCTGGATAGAGTAACTGCAGATTTCTCAATAGTTCAGCATAGGTGGTCTCTTTTTCACTGATCTTCAGCTTTATGTTAACACCCACTGGGCAGCTAATTTCCATGTATGTATGTATGCATGTGTGTGTCCCCGTCTCAACCCCTTCACATCAAATGTCAGTTTATTTACATCTCTGTAACTTAGTGGATCAGCAAAAGTTATTGATAGAATAAGTGGCAGAGTTAAAAATCAGAACTGGAGTTTGTTTGTTCACCTAAACCTTTGGTGGTGCCCCAGCACGGCTGCAACACTTTGTCTGAAACAAATAAAAGGTAAGGTGTGTGTGTGTGTGTGTGTGTGTGTGTGTGAGTGAGAGCATGTGCGTGTGTGTGTGGGCATGTATGTATATTATTGTGCTTAGGCATGGTGATACTAATAACCTGGTATTAAAACTCAATATGCATACGCTTCAGAAAGAAGTGTAAGTTTAGTACAGAGCAGAAATAAGAAATTAAATAAATGTCAAGGAAACAAGAAATTATAGAATGAACTTCATTAGCTTACAGCTGTTTCTGCAAAAAGATGCAAAGCCCTCATAGCTGAATGCATGTGTAACACCTTATAGCTTCACTGGGGCTTAAAACAAAAACAAATTTTTTTTTTCTTGGAAGTTCCAACAAAGCTAATAAGGTGATACACAAGCACTCAGCTTTGTATGCACTGATCCTATAGCAGAAACAGTTGTAAGCTACTGAACTTCATTATATAATTTCTTGTTCCCTTGATATTAATTTCTCACATATAAATTTTGAAAATTTTCTATTGGCAAGAAAAGAAATATGTTGGAACTTCCAAGAAAATAAAGATATTCCAGCTATGTTTTAGCCAAATTTTGAAAACATTTTATAACACCTACGCAGTTGATTATTTATAAGTTAAATATACGCAGGTAAGCAACTAATGATCTGCCAGTGTACTTCATTATATAAAAGCTCCCTGTTCCCAATCATTCTCTTAAATTGAATTCTACTCAAACATCAGACTCTCAAGCGCAATTAAACATTGTATGTTCACGCTGATAATTCTGTCAGCATGCTACAATTTCACGCAGAGATTCTTTATCAGCATGCTGGAATATTCTAATGGCCAATAGCATAACGATTGCATGCAACAGGCATGGTTGATGTAGCAGCAGAGGAAATGTACCCAAGTTAATTATTAGTAATTGTATTAGTCAAGGATTTCTCAAAACTAATCTAAAACATCTTACAAAACCACAATAGAAACTGGCCTTTGAGCTAATGAGAGAATGTCTATGTGATTGCTAAACCAGTTAGAAATAGCAACCAAATTTCCCTTACGTCCTTTGACTTAATGAAATATTGTTTGTGAATGCCCAACTGGTTCTGGTTAGTAATAGCAACCAAATCTCCCTCAAATCACACCATGTTATATAACCACAACAGAAGCTGTCCTTTGAGCTAATGAGAATATTCTTTTACTATTTCACTTATTTCAGTCATTTGACTGCAGCCATGCTGGAGCACTGCCTTTAGTC
>NC_068991.1:61042528-61043499 GCF_001194135.2 Octopus bimaculoides
ATATATATATATATATATATGGTGCTTCAGCATGGCTACAGTCAAATGACTGAAACAAGTAAAAAAAAATACGACGGGCTTCTTTCAGTTTCCATCTACAAAATTCACTCACAAGGCTTTGGTTGGCCCAAGGCTATATTAGAAGACACTTGCCCAAGGTGCCACGCAGTGGGGCTGAACCTGGAACCATGTGTTTGGTAACCAAGCTACATACCACACAGCCACTCCTGTGCCTATGCATATTAATGGCTCAAGTTAGCAATAACAGCGATATCTCATTCAAATCACTTCCTGGTATATATTAAAACAAATGGACACAGATAATATAGTAATACTATGACTGGGGGTGGATGGGTGGAGAAAACAACAGGATGGTCAAGACTGAAATGCCTAATCACATGTCTGCTCGATCAAAGCTGACCTGGGGTTAAACAGTAATTATCATTTTAATATATTTCAGTTAATAATATTTGCATTAAACAGGAATATATATACAAAAGAAATATATCAGAGAGGGGAAATAGTTGTTTTAAATCATAGCAATTAGCAGGATGCAATTGTGTGAATACATAATCATGTATACAAACTACTGGCTATCTTATATAGATTTTATCAGTTATTGTGAGAATAATTATCTTTACAGTGATATAGGATAGTTCCTGCTGCTAAGCACTCAACCTACAAAGAAGGAATAAATGTGTCAGCCAGTTAAATTGATGAAACAAGAGTTACATGCCTTGCTCATATAGACTGTGATGTCACAATCACAATGGATGTCTCATGAAGGATCATGTAAGGAGGAGGAAGGGAGGATGAAAGACTTGTTAACAAAGGGTGCAGTTAGACATCGCAGAGGAAATTTTATAAAGGATCAAGAAGAGTGGTGCTCAGTCACATGAGAGATTTAGATAAACCATCATGGGGAAAGCAGAAATTAGAACATTAATAATCACACACACTCACACACACAC
>NC_068991.1:61044535-61048291 GCF_001194135.2 Octopus bimaculoides
CAGAAAACAGCACAGCTCCCATGACATTTGGAAACATTTTTTCATGCTAAGAGTTGCTGAAGTATGGAACAAACTGCTGGCATCAGTTGTTAGTTGTTGGAGCACTGCATCCTTCAAAACTTCCATGCTTCCTGAGACTCGCCAATACTACACCCGATTTTCTCCCCTCCATACACACGCAAGCATGTATCTGACTCATACACTGTTTACTTTCCAGATATTTGTACATTACTGCATATGCTTTATATGCACTTTTGACAAGTTGTAGTGCACCTGAGCACTGTATACAATAATTTCATTATTATAATTATAAACATACATATATATATATATGTGTGTGTGTGTATATATATATGTATGTATAAACATACATATATACATATGTATTTGTTGCCCCACTATTTGACAACTGGTGGAGCAAGTGAACTAATGTACAACATAAAACATTTATTCTTTTACTTGTTTCAGTCCTTTAACTGTGGCCATACTGGAGCAGCGCCTTTAGTTGAACAAATCGACCCCAGGACTTATTCTTTGTAAGCCTAGTACTTACACTATCGGTCTCTTTTGCCAAACCACTAAGTTACGGGGACGTAAACACACCAACATCGGTGACAAGCGATGATGCAGGAACAAACACAGACACACAAATACATTTATATATATACATATATATATATATATATATATATATATATATATATATTATACTCCAGGAGTGTAATAGGTCCTCTTTACATGCCACTGATACGGGTGCTTTCATGTGCCATCAGCATGGATGTCAGATACATGACAACAGCATTAGCTATGACTACAATTTCACTTGGCTTCATGGGTTTTCTCAATCAGGGCATATCACCAAATGCCTGTCACTTGTCATCGTCTCCATGAGGCCCAAAATTCGAAGATCATGTTTCACCACCTCATCCATGTCTTCCTGGGTCTACTTCTTCCACAGGTCTCATCCACAGTTAGAGATCAGCACTTTTTACAAAGCTGTCCCTATCCATATGCATCATGTGACCATACCAGCACAGTCGGCTCTCTTGCACACCACATCTGATGCCTCTCATGCCCAGTTTTTCTCTCAAATCACTTACACTCTGTTGTACAAGCACACTGACATTGCACATCCAGCGAACCATAAATATATAGAAAGCAAAGATGTGTGGCCTAGTGGTTAGTATGTTACACTAATGCTCACAAGAGCATGGTTTCAATTCCTGGACTGGGTACTGCGTTGCGTTCTTGAACAAAACACTTCATCTTACACTGCTCTGTGATCACTTCAACATCTGACATGTGGTGCACTATGCACTTGTACAGAAAATGTTGATTTGATGAAGTGAGTGAGCTAATGTGCAGCACAGACATTTGAAGTGCAGACGATAAAGTGCAGCAGAGACATTGCAGATCACTGCAAACAAATCAACTGTGCAGACAGTTCAACAAGAAGTTGCAAAACCCATGTCTGTCGTTTATGACAGGAGAGTCCCACCACCATTGGGTGAAAGTAATTTAAGTGATGACCACAAGAGCTCACTGGACAGAAGCCAAATCAATAGCTGACATCTAGATTGCAGGAAATGGTGCAACCCCAACGTCCTCTACTTTCTTGGACAATGTCCATGACAAATCATTCTGATAACAATCAGCATAGGAAAATTAGAATGGTTTATTAGCAATACACCTAACAAATCATTACATGACTCTACAAAGCTCCAAGAACTGAATTAATAAGAAGAGAAAATAAAAGTCATTTGCTTATACCACAATCTTTCATGTGTGTTCAATATATTTTAATCATTTTATTTAATAGGATTTCCAGTTCATAATATTCTTATCTGTTATAATTGAATATATTTCAACGACAATGAGGATCTGCATTAATATTAACACACATATACTTCAAATATATTTAACAGTTATACATATGAACTCATATTTCAATTCTATATCTGCACAGATGGTTAGTTAGGAGTTTGAGGGTTTGTATTTTATGCAAAAGTCAGTATAAACACACATATCCAAATACCTGTACACAGTCTATACATACCTACATGATGTATACTTTCCATACATAATATATCATCATCATCATTTAATGTCTGTTTTCCACACACACACACACACATATATATCATCATCGTTTAACATCCGCTTACTATGCTGGCATGGGTTGGACAGTTTGACTGAGGACTCGCAAGCCAGTAGGCTGCACCAACCTCCAGTCTGATCTGGCAAGATTTCTACAGCTGGATGCCCTTCCTAATGCCAACCACTCCGAGAATGCAGTGGGTACTTTTTACATGCCACCGGCACAGGAGCCAGTCAGGGGGCACTGGCATTGACCACGTTTGGATGGTGCTTTTTACGTGCCACTGGCACAGAAGTCAGTCAGGGTGCACTGGCACATATATATATATATATATATATATATATATCTGTAATATAATATGGAGTATTATTATGGCAACCGAATAATTGTCACATATTATATTACAGATAAATTCCTCTATTTACATAATATTGAGGTCTCATTCATTCTTTGTTGTCATACTATTACTATTAATATATATATATATATATATATATATATATATATATATATATATATATATATATACGGACAATGGGGAGAGCTCAGTATAGAAGAGACATGCCCAAATGAATTTCAACTTAAACTCTGAATACTTCATCAAGAGCAAGGCCCATGGCATCAAGAATGACTGAAAGACGGATCCAAAATAAGTTGATATGGAGGTAGTAATGCAGATAAACACAATTAAGTTTGACATACGTGTATGTGTGTGTTTGTGTGTGTGTGTGCATGTGTGTGTTTGTTTGTCTGTGGCTATATGTAGATATATGTATGTATGTTTGTATGTGTCAAGCCTAACTATTTATTATTATTATTATTATTATTATTATTATATATACATGTATACTTTCCATATATACAATATAAACACTCTCTACATGTACATTATGCCATTCATCGTACATATATATACACTGTTCATCATAATCGTTTTATGAAAGATTTTTCTCTTCATAATATTCTTATCTGTTATAATTGAATAAATTTAAACAACTATGATGTTCAGCACTAATACACTAATACACTAATACACACACACACAATACACAGAAATCTCTAATGTCTGTAGCAGTAAGCTATGAACTCATTCATATCTTGCCTTTAAATCTGCACAGACATTGATCCAAGGGCTCCTACTTTATGTAAAAAGCAGTATACATACAACCATCTATGTCCCTGTATACATACATGCATGTACACATACGTACATTCATCCATATCTCAGAACATATATACATTCATCTATAAGCACAGTATTTATGTGTAAATTCTTACCTATATGTATATTTCTGTATCCATGCATGCATATATACATCACATAAATGCATATACACATCTACTATATACACTTGATACATATAAACATAACATCTATGTATACATAGCATACATCATTTTGATGATGGGTTATATATATGTATTAGGGATAGTGAGGCTCCCTCATTGGCTTGCAGTTAGTAACAGGTTGCAAGTTTCTTGGGTGGAACACTTAATCTTCCGGGTTTTGCATTACATACTTTATAGAATAGAGATATGTAGAACAGAAAGATAAAACCACACATAAATATATATATATATATGTTCTTTATTGCCCACATGAAGCTAAACATAGAGGGGACAAACAAGGACAGACAAAGGGATTAAGTCGATTACAT
>NC_068991.1:61049022-61056046 GCF_001194135.2 Octopus bimaculoides
TATAATGTTGCGTAGGAAATTTGTGAAAGTAAAAGAAAAATATATCCAAGACTTTCTACACAGAAATGAACAATTCTTTATTACAATATTCGGTATGAAAGTTCTTAGCTTTATAGCTTTTCTTTTTTTTTTTTTTTGGTTTCCTTTTAATTTGAAAATAACCATGATATTGAAAATAACCATCACTAAAATAAGTACTGAGGTCAATGGAATCAATTTACTGGCTTGAAGGCTCCAGCATGGCCACAGCCCAATGATTGAAAGCAGTAATAGAATGAAACAGAATGAGACGATATGGCACAGCTGTTTGGATACAAATGGTTTGGCATGGCTCATTACACATTTGGTCTGTTTTGGTGACTGCTTTTTAACACTGGAAGCAAACATACATACATGCATGCACAAAAATACACACACACACACACACACACACATATACATACACTTACACATATATATTTAGAAAGAGAGAGAGATTACAATTTATTAATTGAACATGACTGGCATAAATGCTTTACCTTCTCATACATAGAGGGAGAAAGAGAGGGAGAGAGAGAGAGAGAGAGAGAGAGAGAGAGATAATATCAGATGCAAAATAAGTCAGTGTTGAATCAGCAATGCCAGGCAGGCAGTGCCAAAATAGCTGAGCCAAAACGTCTCATACGCAGAATAAAAGATTTTAAAAATATGAACCACGATGAAAGGAAACTGAGATATTGTTGAAAAGTACAAACAACAGTATGAAGAAGTAATTAAACTGAAGTAATTAGGAAGTTTGAAAGCTGAATCAGAAGAGAGGAGTTACAACTAGATGAAACCTCCAAGCAGTTTAAATGCACAGGCCTCTGGTATCCAAATGGCTAAAAGTATCAGTCGAAAGGCACCCAGGATGTAGTCCATCCCCCTTAGAATGTAAGAAGTTAAGGGCTGAAATACTTGCCTAAGTGAGAGATTTCTTCTCTGAAGACCTTCTGCTGTTCAGCTCTTTTGAGAATTTCTTACTATCTTACCACCACCAGAGTGACTTAAACACAAAAACTCTTCTGCTAAGCATAGATGACATTACTGTTCCTGACCTTATTACCAATAAGGTTAGACCGTCAGTATTTAAACCAGCTCTAAGGCAGCGAGCTGGTAGGATTGTTTAATGACATTTGATCCATCTTTGAACATTCTGAGTTCAAATTCCATTCAGGTTGACTTTGCCTTTTAACCTTTCGGGTTTGATAAAAGAAGTATCATTGGGGGAGTCCATGTAATCGACTACCCGCCACCTCTTTTGAAATTGCTGGCCCTGTGCCAAAATTTGCAACCATCATTTAAACCAGCCCTAGGGATATGAGAGGTTATGTAGACAGAATTTGAACTCAGAACCAAAATGGAGTGAGCAAAGATAATAGAATATCATTTATTTCAACAAACAAATGTTTTACTTAAAGAAACTAACTCCTCAATGAATTATAATCAAAATGACTGAGTATTCCACAGACAATTATATCTGTAGCATAATCCTCATCATTCTCTTTGATGGTGGAAGTGGCAACAGTAGTGCCTTGATGAGCACTTTTCCATACCAGATGGAATTTGTTGAGGCAGATTTTCTACAGCTGGCTGCCTTCCTGATGCCAGCCCTCACTTGTTTCCAAGTAAAGCAATATTTGCCAATGAGTGGATAAGTTTTCGCAGAAGACTGGAAACCAATAATGTAGTTTGTATGATCATGACACTCATTTACAACTATGATGTGAAGTCGAGACAAGGAGACATGACCCCCTCACATAAACATACATCAGGCACACATTTATACATCATCATAAAAAAAGATTGCAGTTGTGGCAGATTCCGGTATAATGCAAATGGCACCCGTGCCAGTAGCACGTAATAGTACCCATTACACTCTCAGAGTGGTTGGTATTAGGAAGGGCATCCAGCCATAGAAAACCATGCAAAAATCAGACTGGAGCCTGGTGCAGCCTTCCAGCGTGCCAGCCTGGTCAAACTGTCCAACCCATGCCAGCATAGACAACGGACAGTAAATGATGATGATGATTTCCATGCTGGCATTGGTTGGACAGTTTGGAAGGAGCTGGTCAGCCAAAGAACTTTCCAGGTTCCAGTTGTCAGTTTTGGTTTGGTTCCTATGGCTGGATAACCTTCCTAATGCAATCCACTCTACAGAGTGTACTGGGTGCTTTTTACGTGGCCCTGACATGGGTATGCATGCACACATGTATAAATACACATGCAAGCATGCACATATACATGCATACACACACATATATGGATATATACATGCATAAAACACTCAGCCGCTGAGTCCCTCTGTAGCTTCTGCCGGTTAATAAAACAACATAAGTGAAGGAGTGGTTGTGTGGTAAGAAGCTTGCTTACCAACCACATGACTCTGGTTTCAGTCCCACTGCACGGCACCTTGGGCAAGTGTCTTCTACTATAGCCTCAGGCCAACCAAAGCATTGTGAGTGGATTTGGTAGATGGAAACTGAAAGAAGCCTGTCATATATATATGTGTGTGTGTGTGTGTGTGTGTGTTTGTCCCCCCACCATCGCTTGACTACAGATATTGGTGTGTTTAAATCTCCGTAACTTAGCGATTTGGCAAAAGAGACCGATAGAATAAATACTAGGCTTACAAAGAATAAGTCCTGGGGTCGATTTGTTCGACTAAAGGCAGTGCTCCAGCATGGCCGCAGTCAAATGACTGAAACGAATAAAAAGAATAAAAGAATATTTACATGTTTTGAGCTTGGTTTTCCTTTTTTTTTTGTATCACCATATATACATACATACATACATACATACATACATACATATACAACAGGCTTCCTTCAGTTTCCATCAACCAAATCCATACACAAGTGTACAGTAGAATCAGAACTATGTAAAAAAGCACTTGCACAAGGTGTTGTGTAGAAGTATTGAACCAGGAAAGTTTATGTTTGCATAGGAAACGTCTTAACCACACAGCTTATGTGTCTTTGGAAAAGGATACAACAGAGAATTAATTCCAAATCTTGTGAGTAATTCAAGCAATATATTTTCTAAACAAGGTATGAATGCAAGCAACAACAAAAATAATTTAATGATGTTAATATTGCCTTTATATATATTTTTATGGGCAAAAATCTGACTTAGTAACATGTTGTATGTGAACCAGAGGTCGTGAGCACCTGCTATAAAATAGCCAGTCTTTTGGTTGCTTTCTCTCTCTTTTTCCCTAACAAATGAACGAATACATAAATAAATATTTCAGCAATTACAGAAGCGAAAAAGTGATTTCTCGATGGAAGAAGGAAAAGAAAATAACAAAAACAAAAACAAAAGAAAACGCAAAAAAACCCCCAAAAAAACCCACCCATTTCTTTTATATTAATAAGCTGTTATACAACAACAAATATGATTTATGGAAGAGGAAAAAAAAAGCCAAAAAAAAAAAAAAAGGAAATAAATAAATAAATACAGAAAAAAGGCATTTACAAGAATCAATAGTGTGGAAAATGGTTGGAATTTTATCAAACAATGAAAAATTGAACAGCAAGAAGTATTTAAAAGCTAATCATTTTAGAAACTTCTATTCAACACAATGTGATCAAAAGAAATAACAGATGAAAATAAGAGAAATTTGTCTACAGATTATTACTAGATGGATATTATATATATATATTTGATCAGAGGAAAAAAAAAGCCATCAACCGATGGGATTTGAATCTATGGAGCAACATAAGCTAGTGATAGTGGTGGTGGTGGTGGGGGTAGCCCCTAACTTGCCTTTCAATTAGGATGAAAAATAATGAGAAGAGAGGGAGAGAGAGAGAGAGAAAGAGAGAGAGTAAACTATTATCTCCAATATATCTATTATGGTCGTTTTTTTTTGAAGGTAGGAGGGGTAGGTGAAGAACGTATCGAATAAACGCGACTCCTGCAGTAAGGAGTGAAGTACAGGTATGTTTTAAAGTAAGTACAACTTAGAAAAATATAAAGTATAGCACCACTGCTAAACCATCTATACCAAATTTCATTGAAAACTGTAGAGAAAAAGAGAGAGACAGACCGGAAGACACAGAGAGAAAGAGAGAGAGAGAGAGAAGCTCTGTGTGTTAGTTCCATACAACTTATTTCAAAACCTATTGGCTTGGAAGCTTTTTTTAAACATTTTTACTGTCTTCATAGATGCAGACATGACTGCGTGGTAAAAAGTTTGCTTGCCAACCACATAGTTCCCAGTTCAGTTCCATTGCGTGGCATCTTGGGCAAGTGTCTTCTACCATAGCCCCAGGTCAACCAAAGCCTTTGTGAATGGATTTGGTAGTCTGTCATATCATTATCATCATCATCATTATCATCCTCCAACGTCCATTTTCCATGCTGGCATGGGTTGGACCATTACACACACACACACATGCAGATGTTTGTATGTGTGTGTGTGTGATTATGTCTGTGTTTGTCCCCCACCACCACTTGACAACCATTGTTGGTGTGTTTATGTCCCTGTAACTTAGCAGTTTGGCAAAAAATAAGACCGATAGAATAAATACCAGGCTTCAAAGAAAGCAAAAACAAATAAATACTGGGGTTGATTCATTTGATTAAAATTCTTGATGGTGGTGCCCCAGCATGGTCACAGTCCAATGACAAACAGATCTCTTCTCTCCTTATGAATGTGTTCTTACCCTTCTGATGTTGCTCAAACAATAGGGATACATCATCATCATCATCATCATCATCATCATTTTAACATCCACTTTTCCATGCTGGTATGGGTCAGTCAGAAATCTTTCCAGGCAGATTTTCTACAGCCAGATGCTCTTCCTGTTGCCTACCATCACTTCTTTCCAAGCATCGTAATACTGGTTTCGAGTTTTGGCACCAGGCCAGCAATTTTGAGGAAGGAGGCTGGTTGATTACAATGACCCCAATGTTCAACTGGTACTTATTTTAATGACCCTAAAAGGGATGAAAAACGAAGTCAACCTTCAGTGGAATTTGAACTCAGAACACAAAGATGGATGAAATGCCACTAAGCATTTTACCTGACATGCTAATGGTTCTGCCAGCTTGCCATCTTGAAGCAAAGTAATATTTCCTCAAGACATGTTTTGACAGAAGATTGGATATAAATAATAGTGCTTACATGATAGTGATGCTCGCTTATAAACATTATATGATATCAAGATATGGGTACACACACAAACACACACACACATGCATTGTGTGTGTTGTTGGCACTCCGTCGCTTACAATGTCGAGGGTTCCAGTTGATCCGATCAACGGAACAGCCTGCTCGTGAAATTAACGTGCAAGTGGCTGAGCACTCCACAGACACGTGTACCTTTAACGTAGTTCTCGGGGATAATCAGCGTGACACAGTGTGACAAGGCTGACCCTTTGAATTACAGGTACAACAGAAACAGGAAATAAGAGTGAGAGAAAGTTGTGGTGGAAGAGTACAGCAGGGTTCGCCACCATCCCCTGCCGGAGCCTCGTGGAGCTTCAAGTGTTTTCGCTCAATAAACACTCACAACGTCCGGTCTGGGAATCAAAATCGTGATCCTATGACCGCGAGTCCGCTGCCCTAACTACTGGGCCATTGCGCCTCCACATTGTGTGTGTATACCCAAAGCATTCTGTCATGTAAGCAATACTGTTCATTTCTTATCTTTCGTGGGGAATGAGTCAGGCCATGGGAAATTCTAACCTTGCTTGGAAACAAGCGAGTCAGCAACAGGAAAGACATCCAGCTATACAAGAATCTGCCTGGATAAAATTCCATCGACCCAAGCGAAGAATGGAGAAGCCGGCATTAAATGATGTTGATGATGATGATAATGACAATAACAAAGGCCTCTTTTATTCAATAGCCTGTTTTATTGAAATCATTTTCCATATATTTACAGATAACTATAAAGTTGCTAAAGTGTGATCTATGTGACTTGGGTACTTCTATATGTTGAAAAACATAAAAACAAACCTCAAAAACAAAAGCAACTGAAACCAGATGAAATCCTAGCCTTAGAGAAAGGGGTGGTGTCGATGTTGGTGGAAAAACAGAAAGACTGAGTTAAAGAGAGAGAGAGAGAGAGAGAGAGAGAGAAATTCGATAATTCATTACATTACAAAATACAATGCTCTCTATGAAGAAGCAAACGGTGTATCATTTGCTTCCAATGTCAGGCAGTTTATATGGCATTATGAAATTTTAATTAAGCGAAAATTGACTGATTTATCAAGGAGTTTTGTGCAAAAGCTCATTAAAAGAATTTTTCGATGATGGCAAAAATAAAGAAGGAAAACAAACAAAGTAGACAAAATTGAAAATAAATATAGCTGCTGCTGCGGAAATAACATGTAGGAAACCATATTGTAGACACAATGGAACAGTGTGTGTCTGTATTGGTGGTGATGCTCCTCGCAGATGAAGAGTAAATAAACGAGCAAAATTCTTCTTCTTACCTTTTGTCTTACCATTGTGATTTACTTAGGTTTTATCTAGTTTTTTTTTTGTTATTTACTACAACCACCACTACCACCACCACCACCGCAAGTATTACAACAACGGCTACTACTACTACTACTACAACCACCACCACCAGCACTATCACTATTACTACCACCACCACCACTACTGTTATAACTATCATCACCACCACCAGCACTACTACAACAATCACCACCACTGCTACCACTACTACTACTACTACAACCACAATCACCACCATTACTACTACTACTACTACTACTACTACTACTACTACTACTACTACCACCAGCACTATCACTATTACTACCACCACCACCACTACTACTGCTATTACTGTCATCACCACCAACACCACTACTACAACCACCACCACCACCACCACCATCACTACTACTACTACTACTACTACTACTACTACTACTACTACTACCACCACCACCACTACCTTGCTACAGGTTTTCTAGTATTCGTAAATTACAACAGTTTTCTATGGTGGTGGCTTTTCCTGAATCCATAACATGACTTGCT
>NC_068991.1:61057024-61065270 GCF_001194135.2 Octopus bimaculoides
GGGCATAACAACAACAACAACAGCGACAACAACAAAAGGGGAAAAAAGAAAAAAAAAGAACCCATTTTATTGAATAGCATCTTTTAGCTGTTTGACCTTTCTTTAAAATGAGGAACAAGAGAGAAAGATAGACAGAGATAGACACACACACACACACACATACATTCACACATATATGCACATACATATGTACACACATATGAAGAATGTTGTATATTTGGAGAATTGGATGTTGAGAAGTAACGACGGGTAAGTGATAGTAAACATGTTAATACCAATATCATAATTACAAGACAACTCTCGTTAATTGATTGATGCAATAATTGAATCCTCCAGCACATTTTTAATTATCATCTTTATTTATCTATGTATTTATTTTGTTCGTGGCTTAGTCAGGGCCTCCAAGACTGGTGGTGGTAAGAAGAAAGCGGAATTACCAAAGACCTGGGCTGAAATACTTGCAGAGAAGAAAGGTCGAAGCAACAGGTTGTTAAGTTAAACAGGAGATAATGAATGGAGCAGACGCATAATAGCTAGAGTGTGTGGCTGTTACCGGAGCAGTGGTCCTTGAGTTTGCCACCCTCTTCAGGCCCCGACAGCTCCCTATTAGGGCTTACCCCCATTAAAGCATCACCTGGGCTAAACCACCTCCATCACTCCCACACCTCCAACACCCTACCTCCATCACCCTCCCATGCTGTCATCACCCTCCCACACTCCATCACCCTCTCACACCTCCATCACTCCCACACCTCCAACACCCTACCTCCATCATCCCCCTGCACATCCATCACCCTCCCACACTCTATCACCCTCTCACACCTCCATCACTCCCACACCTCCATCATCCCCCTGCATATCCATCACCTGCCCATGCTGCCATCACCCTCCCACACTCCATCACACTCTCACACCTCAATCACCCTCCCACCACCCTCCCATATCTCCATCACCCTCCTGCACTTCCACCCCCCCCCACCACCATCATCTGCTTTATACAAACCTCCTAGCTCTGATACCAGAATGGAGTCTACTACCCAAGAGTAGAAGTGTACCCACAGACAGGTTTCCACAAAGTTTCTGTCACCCTTTGGTCAATCTGAGGCCATGGTTGAAAACACGTGGCCAAACACGATCACCATTTGACTTTGTAAATAACTTTTATTATATTCAGCATATTATGCTTTCAACACTTTTTAATAAGAACTTCCAGTAATCCGAAACCAATAATTTTACTGTAAAGAAACTGTCTGGAAGGCTGGTTGGTATATTGTCATTCAAATGAAAACAGCCAAACTAAGACAGATCAATAGAAAAAAAAAAATATATACATTGACCTTTTATCAGTTGTAATAACAGAGAAATAATTTATACCCTCTTATGCAACTCGCAACAGTTTTACAAGATGATTTTCATAATTTAGCACCAATCACATGTTAAGCCATTTGTCGATAGGAACCTCACATTATAATCCCATTTTTCATCATTAAATCCATTCCAAGTGTGAAAAAGCTTTATGTCTGTTATTAACTTCTGTTGGATAAAGCTAAGATTATGGGCTGTTCATAGACCATTTTCTAAACATTTCCTCAGCAGTCCTTTTATATGCATGAGAGTGTGTGTGTGTGTGTGTGTGTGTGTGTGTGTGTGTGTGTGTGTGTGTGTGTGTGTGTGTGTGTGTGTGTGTGTGAATGTATTAATTCAGAAGCAGTGAATTCTTTACAAAAGAAGCAAAACAAGGAGATTAAAAGTACATTTTTAAACATATCAAGCTTTTCTAAATAACCTGGTTCTGCAGAAGATAATAGCTATTTAATAACAAGTACTATTTGATCTAAATGGATGGGATGTCGATAAATCAATAAGCATAGACTATGTGATCTGTGATTGGTCATGCACCAATTACTGTACAACTTAGGACAGACTTTCATCTACAATGACCTTTTCAACAAGCTAAGATACTCTTAAAGCAGCAGGCCAGACACCCACCACCATACCAACTGCCTGCTTCACAAATCCTATAAAAAGCACATGAACCATATCTTATAGAATATCCTGGCACCAACAAAGAAAGAAATATGAATCAAGTCATTATGTCTAAGACAAAGCTAATCTACATCAATGCAATTTGTATCAAGTGAAACAAGATTCAGACTATGTATGAGTATGTGTCTGTCCACTACACTAAAAGTAATTAATAATGCTGCATATTAGTTCTGACTACTTCAGCTAATTAGCATGTGATATCTGCTCTAAGACATAACAAAAGGCAACTAATAAATCAGACATGAAGTGGCTGCAGCTCCCCCACCCTTAGGTAAGTAGGCTGTCCACTTGAAGAAATTTAACAAAAGTCTCATGCTGTGATACGCATATAAGTTTATTAAGTTTCGCCTGAGGAGTAGATTTCACTTAACTGATAAGAAGATTTAGCAAAGCTACAAGTTTGAAATACTGGAAAGAAAAAAAAAAAAGAAATCTTGTAAATTACAGAGTAAATTTGCTTCCAGTGAAGAGGAATTTAACGTTTATAAAATGTAGCAGTCAGAATCTTTGATGCAAAGTTCACACCAGGCATGTTAGTTTGATCAAAGATACAAGAACATGAGGGATTTGGCTAAAGAGAAGAAAAGTAATGGAAGGTAGAACAGCATATAATATAAAAAGACAGAACAAAGAGTTTAAAGTTTTAAAAGGTACAATGTGCTGTCATGTGGATAAGATAACTTTCATTTAATGTGTGCTGTAATTTTTCATTTCATTAGATTCATTGATTCAAGGAAGAGAGAATATAGGAATCTATTGTTCTACAGTTACTACAATAACTGATGTGGCATTGTACAGAAGTTCGATATATTGACTAAAAGTATTTCAAGACTTAAGAGAGCTTGGCCGTTTTCCTTAAAAGCAGTCTTGTACTCTTTACTTTGATATAACAATGTTATTTTGCTTAGTTAGATGCCACCAACAATATGTCATTATAAAATAATGCAACACCTTTGTGAATCTTCTGTGAAATACATATAGTTCTTGACAAAGAACCTCAAAATGACAGAGTCAGTTATCCAAAATTTATAAAGGTAAAAAAAAATTACTTAACGGTAATGCCATAACAGAGTAACAGTCGCTGGCTGAAGACAATAAAAGAACAAGAGCACTCAGAGAACACAAACCTCCATCAATGATTAGCCAGAGATGATTTTTAAAATGCGAATATCTGAAATAAACTCGACTGCTCTCACAAATGCGAATACTAAAAATGAACCTGTCTGCTTCCAAAAATTAAGTAAAAAAAATCAGGAAAAATAATCCAGAATCCTCGTCTGGTACCAGATTGATTCCAAAATCTAATCAGTTTGTGCCAGTCAAGAGGTCAAACATCCCTGAAAGTTTCATCCGAATCCATCCTGCTATTCTTGAGATATCTTGTCCATGGACAAACAAACAAACAAACAAACATGACTGAAAACAATGCATCTGCCTTAATAGAAAATATTGGGTTTAAAAAGTTTAAAAGTTCTTTTTTTTTCCCTAATTAATTAGGGCAATTTGCATGTAAAAAGCACTGGTGCCGGTGCCATATAAAAATACTCAGAACACTCTGTAAAGTGGTTGGCACTAGGAAGGGCATCCAGCTGTAGAAATGAAGCCAAAGCAACTATGGAACCTGATGTGGCCCCTGTCCTTACCAGCACCTGTGAAGCCATCCAACCCATGCCAGCATGGAAGACAGATGCTAAATGATGATGATGATGTCTGCTCTTTTTCAAGCCTGGCAACCTTTATCCCTATAAGAAATACTGTTCTAGATTAAATGTTTGTTTATTTACTAAATACCAAACAACAAAGGTGTGTCAATATCAACATTGCTTTTTGATTCTCTTAACTGAGAATCACTTCAAGAAACAAACCCTTCGTTTGTATCGCAAGTTGACTTTCATAGCAAGCAATGTTTCTCTCTCTCTCTCCCCCCACCACACTCTCTCAAAATGTAGTTAGTTAACCAACATCTCCTGCTATCCTTATATAGCTGAAAACATTTTCAGATGATTCATTCAATTTAATAGTTATTCAATCACTATTAACACGTTACCTAACGTGTGTATCACTGAAGACACCAGCAGAGTGGAATAAATATAACATTCGTTATGTACTGCATATTGTGGGAGTCATCAATAATGCCCAAGCAGCAGTTTATACAGGGAACCAGAACATATAAATGGTTAAAAAAGTTGAAAAATACATAATTTATATCAAAATTAGTCCATTGGTACAAAAGAAAATATAGTACAAAATGGGATGGGCAGGCAAAGTCTTAATTCAATAATTATTACATTGAAACAATACAGACCAACCTATCTCCAGAGTTACCCTATAGACATCATTTTACATCTATTTTCCATGTTTAGATGGGTCACTATAATCCAAAACCATGTGATTGGATAACAAATTTCTTAGCTATGCAGCCATGCCGGCATCTAAGAAATCTATATTTCCCATATATGAAGTAATAAAAACAATTTAATTAATAATGTCAGTAATAACTACTTTAACATTTCCAACTCATAAAATTTCATTATCTCTCTTTTACTCTTTTACAAAGACAAAAAATTACATTATCTCAAATTTTAACTTTTTGTGCAGATGCATCAAATAACCAGCTGGAGGAGGCCTTCTCCTGTGGTTAAAATAGCAGTAATGTCGGAACAGCTAAGTTTAAGTGGCGATAAACATTACTTCTTAGTATAATACTGCTTTTATCTCTTTTAGAGATTTTCTTAACTAGCTAATTTGCTTATCTTCTTGTGATTTCGCAGAAAAACCAAAATTTGTGGGTGCTTTTGAACTCTGCATATCGAAGTATCATTGTCACTGTTTTAATGTTCACTCTTCCATGCTAATATGGGTTGGCTGGAGTTTATTGAGATAAATTTTCTTATGGCCAAAGGCCCTTCCTGTCACCGAACCACTCCTGTTTCCTAGCAAAGTAATATCTCTCCATGGTCAGACATCTTTTTGCAGAATAGTGGAAATGAATAACACTGCTTATATGACAGTGACACTCATTTACAATTTTCTCATGGTGCCAAGACAAGGGGACACAAACATGCACACACACACATCTTTTATCGTTTAACTCATTAGACTGCGCCATGCTGGGGTACTGTCTTTGAGAATTGACCCCAGCACTTGTTATTTTTTTTTAAAGCATGGTACTTATTCTATCAGGCTCTTTTGCCAAACTACTAAGTTGAAGAGATGTAAACATACCAACACCAGTTGTCAAGTATTAGTGGGGGGACAAACACAGATACAAAAATACACATGTATAGATATATATATATATATCGACTTTAAATAGAGCTCAAAACTGATTCATTGACAATACTTTATAATAATAATAATAATAATAATAATAATAATAAAAACTCAACTGTGAGTATTTTGCTAAGTTTGTTAACAGATACTATATTCTTTTGCCTAATTTTTGGTATAAAAAAATATATATAAACACGTATAGATATAAATACATATATACAATAGGCTTCTTTCAGCTTCCATCTACCAGATTCACTCACAAGGTTTTAGTAAGTCCAGGGCTAATGCAGAAAATGCTTGTCCAAGGTACCATGCAGTGGAACTGACCCTAGAACCATGTGACTGGGAAGCAAGCTTCTTACTATACAACCATCCCTGCACATAACAGGCTTCTTACAGTTTCTGTCTATCAAATCTACTCACAAGGTTTTAGTCAGCCCAAGGGTATTGTAGAAGACATGTATAAGGTACCTCACAGTGGGACTGAACCTAAAGCCATGTGGTTAGGAAGCAAGCTCCTTAACCACAAAGCTACACCAGCACCAACAAAACTAAATAATACTACATGGCATTTAATTTGATACTCCACTCTTTCTCTCAACTCACTGCCTTCATTTTTATATTAAGTACAAGAACATTATTTTTCTACCCTTGAAATACCAACTGCCATTTTTCTAGAACTACATTATACGAAATATAATCAATACGTACATTCTTTTCCACGCTATAGTACCATTTTATTTCATTGTTTACAGTATGACTTCTACTGAAGTTGAACAATTTTTTCGGATAAATGGTATTTTTTTCTCTTTTTCTTTCATTTCATTCTTTTCATTTCTAAAATACTTTTAGAAGTGATGGAACTGCTATTCAACTATGTTGATATTAAAAGTAAATATCACCTATTTACAGGCAATCATTCCAATCTATTAGCATGTATTACCTAGTTAATTTGGCACAATTTTCAATTTCTTTCAAAAACACTGTTTTGGCATTTCTGAAATGAAAACATAAAATCTTGGAGTTCACCATATATATAACAAAAAAAAAAAAGAGTAAACATATAAAATAAAATAAACCTCTAGAACAATTAATTTTTTCAGGTTTCTTCAGTCATTTTTGACCACTAAACCCACTTGATTAATAGAAAATATTTTCAAGTATATCAACAATAATTTTTTTTTATAAATTAGGTAATAAGAAAATAAAAATGAAGCTAATTTTTGTTTTGTTCATATGTCATTAGACAGAAAGCAACAAGTTATAATTAAACAGAGATTTTGGCGAAGATAGGAGGAATGAGAACAAAATACCACTCAACAACATAATAGCCTAGCTTCCATCATTAATCATCATCATCATCATCCTCATTAGGTGATTACTCTAATGAGATAGATCTTTCAGAAGTAGGATGGCCTTTTCTGCAGTAATCAATAAGTTTTTCAGTATAGCATTGCATATACTGAAGGAGAAATTATTATTTCAAACAAAAGACCGAATCAACCTATCATTCTATCATCATCACTATCATCATTGCTGTCATTTTCATCATTTTAACAATTGCTATTTATTTATATTCTTTAAGCAAGCATCCCAGTGGAATAGAAATGCAGTTAACCAGTTTTAATGATTTTTTTTTCAAATATATATATATATATATATATATATATATATATAATTATTTTCTAATTAAAAGAAATAGAATTAAATATAAATTCAAGATAGCAATTTCGAGGCTACAGATAGTCAGGAATGCATTCCTTTCAATGAGATAGATTTCTTAATAAATAATAAGTAATAAGTAAAAAAAAAAACAAAACAACAAAAAAAAAAAACAGCTGCTTCTGAGAAGTAGCATTATGTAAAAGCTTTAAGTATGACACACCTACGTTGAGTCATTATACTTGCAAATATGTAAAAACAGTGGTGAGAGATAGTTTTAACCTGTTAAATGCACAAATATTTTGTTTAGCAATAAAGCGTATGTAATTGGAGCCGAGCTTTTATGGTGAGAGGTCCTTCTGAGTGTCAATCATTTTGTCTTATATCTTTACGTTGACTTGTTTAGGCTGTAGCCATGTTGCAGAAATTGCTTTGAAGAATTTTAGTTGAACGCATCAACCTCAGTGTGTATTTCTTTTAAGCCTGGTACTAATCTTATCGTTCTTTTCTGTTGAACCGCTAAGTTACGGGAATGTAAATATACCAACACTGGTTGACAAACAGTGGCGGTGGGGGCGTAACAAACACAGACACGAACACACACACACACACACATACATACACACACACACACACACACATACACATATAGCTCATGGCTGCGTGTTGTGTTCTTGAGCAAGACACTTTATTTCACATTGTTCCAGTTCACTCAGCTGTAGAAATGGCTTGTGATGTCCGATTAGAATTACGAGGGTAAGGGTACCCTCATAATTGCTGGCCTTGTGCCAATATTTAGAAAGAATCATTACTGTTATTCTGGCAGAGTTGTCAGTATGGTGGACAAAACGGTTAGCCGTATTTATTCTGGGCTTTTTGTTTCCAGTTTAAATTCTATCAAGGTCAACTTTGCCTTTCATCATTTTGGGGTCAATGAAATAAATACCAATCAAACATTGCCCCTTTCTCCAAAATAGCTGGCTGTGACCCCAAATTAGAAATAATTATGATCATTATTATTATTGTTGCTCAGGTGGTGAGCTGGCAGAATCGTTAGCACACCAGGCAAAATGCTTAACAGTATTTTGTCTGTCTTTATGTTCTGAGTTCAAATTCCTCCGAGGTTGACTTTGCCTTTTATACATTCAGGGTCAATAAAATAAACACCAGTTGATCACTGGGGTTGATGTAATTGGCTTCCCTGCTCCCTCCCCGAAATCGCTGGCCTTGTGCCAAAATTTGAAACCATTATTAGTATTATTGTT
>NC_068991.1:61067237-61072411 GCF_001194135.2 Octopus bimaculoides
TGTTGGTGTTTGTGTGTGTGTGTATTGTTAGTTGTAATGGTGGTAATGAGGACAATAGTAGTGGTGGTGGTGGTGGTGGTAGTGTTGGTGATGTGTGTGAGTGTGATAGAGGTGGCGGTGACGTCGACGATGATGATGATGATGATGATGATAATGGTGAAAGCAGTGGTGATGGGTTGGCGAAGGGGGTTGTATGTTGGTGTTGATGATGATAGTAGTGGCGTTGATGAAGGTGGTGGCGGTGGTGGCAGTAGTGGTTGATGGCAATGACAGTACTGGTTTTATAATGGAAGTTTAATCTCTTCAAGGCAAGAAAGCAAAAAAAGCAACAACAAAAAACAACCCCCCCCAAAAAAAAACCATTTCAACAAACACATGCCTACAAGATGTGTTTGGACTGCTGCTGCTGCTGCTGCTACTACTACTACTATCACAACCCTCATTACAACTTCTACAATTACCACCACCACCACTACAACTGCTACTATCACCATCATCATTACTGCTGTTGCTGATACTACTCTTACTACTACTACCACCACCACCACTACTACTGCTATTACCATCACCACTATTACTACAATCAGCACAACACCACCACCACTACTGTTACTACCACCAACATTATAACCACCCACCACCACCATCACTACCACCACCACCACCACCATCACTACCACCACCACCACCACCACCACAGCTACAACAACAACGCAATATTAAACATCTAATATTCACTTAGCTTTGTTTTGTTTATTACTTTTGTTGTAGTTGACATAAATTATATATAAAGAGAGAAAGAGAGAGAGAGAGAGAGAGAGAGAGATCGACTTACGGAGCTTATATTGGTTGCATATATATAATGCACTGCCAATGACTTATGTGCATTTCTATGCATGTGCAGACATAAGAGCATCTATTTAAACGGGTATATGCATATGTATGATTGTGCATACGATCACATGCATGAACGTTCATGTATACATGTGAGCGATGCATGCTTGCATGCACCATGTGAATACATGTATATGGATCACATGGGCGTACAGTTACGCACATGAGTGCACACACAAATGAATGCATATATTTATATATATATATCTATATCTATATATATACACACACGTTATATATATACACACGTTTGTGCATATGTGCATCTATATTAGACCTGTATGTGCATATGTTATGAAGAAATAAGTGCATGCGGTGTTCACAAACAACCATGTATATGCATGCATTTGCACACATGCATCACTTCTATGTTGATGCAATTTGAATATGCATGCATGTACTCATGCATTTATTGTGTGCCCTGAAAATACATATGTTGTGTGTAGATGTAATGCAGTAAACATGATGGATAAGCTTTCTGCCACATGGTTACATATGAGTGTGTATACATGCATGCACATAAACATGTAATTGCTCGTTTGAGTACGAACATGTGCAGACATGTGGCTAAGTGCTTGGGGCATTTGGATCATGACCGTAAAGACAGGAGTTTGATTCCCTTGAGCAAGACATTTCATTTAATGTTGCTCCACTTCACTCTGCTAGCAAAACTATATTGTACCTGTAATTCAAAGGGTGAGTTTTGTCACATTCTATGTTCAGCTGGATTCTGTATCACATTCTGAATGTCACAAGGGCTAGCCATGTCACATTCTGTGTCCTGCTGTGTCCTGAGAACTACGTAAAGGGTATGCGTGTCTGTGGAGTGCTAAGCCACTCGCACGTTAACTTCATGAGCAGGCTGTTCCATTAATTGGATCAACTGGAACAATCATTGCTGTAACCAACAGAAAGCCAGTTATACACATGCAGATAAACTTGTTTGAGTGTGAGTGCATGAAAAAGCACACGTATACACATGAATAAGAGTGTGTACAAGTATATGCACAGGTGTATGCATATGCACTAGTGTGTCTGTTTGTGTGTGTATGTGTGTACACAGAGATAAAAGCCGGAGATTTCAGTAACTAACCAGCGTTTTTGGTAACTTTACAGTAAAATCCTAGATTACAAATAGACGCTGGACTGTTTAGTTTAGTAAATCACTTGAAAATACTTAGTTAAAATACTACTACTACTACTACTACTACTACTACTACTACTAATAATAATAATAATAATAATAATAATAATAATAATCATAATAATTATAATAATAATACAAACAACACATGGTTAGAGGTTTTGGGTGGTGCAGGAAGAACTCCTAGAAAAAAGGCAGAAATGCTGTTAAGATTGGTAGTTAAGAATGGGCTGGTGTAAGAACCCACCCCGCTTTCTCTTCCTCTAGCGGCATCTTATCTCCTACCATCTGTTTTCATTAATTATAACCAGAATATCGGAATGTTTTCTATCTAACTGTACTAGGAGTGCTTTCTAACTAAAGCAGACAGCTAGCTAAGCTTTCTTTTTCTTTTTCTTTTTCTTTCTTTTCATCCACAAAGAGAAGGCTGATAAAACGGAACTTGGCATTGCACAAGTGCTGTGATAATGGCTTCCTCTACAGTCACAACACTTCAAAGGGAAATGTAAGTTGAGCCGTTCATACATTTCCAAAAAGTTGGTGTACATGAAAATAGTTCCAACTAGAAATTGAAACTAGTCTAAGAACTTACACTTTTAATAAGTTGATACACATATATATATGAAGAATATTGAGAAAAAGTTGAAAATGTGTCAAAATTTTC
The DNA here is from genome assembly GCF_001194135.2 of Octopus bimaculoides. Lineage (NCBI taxonomy): Eukaryota > Metazoa > Mollusca > Cephalopoda > Octopoda > Octopodidae > Octopus > Octopus bimaculoides. The sequence goes on from NC_068991.1 coordinate 61,069,940, forward strand.
TTTTATATATATAAAAATATACATATATATATATATTCATATATTCTTTTCTTTTATTCTGTTACATGTTTCAGGCATTTGGCTGTGGCCATGATGGAGCACCGTCTTAAAGAGCTTTAGTCGAACAAATAGATCTCAGGACTTATTCTGTGTCAGCCTAGTACTTATTCTATTGATCACTTTTGTTGAACCGCTAAGTTACAAGGACGTAAGCACACCAACATCAGTTGTCAAGCGATGGTGGAGGGACAAACACAGACACAAACAAATATATACATATATATATATATATATGTGTATGTCATCATCATCATCATCGTTTAACGTCCGCTTTCCATGCTAGCATGGGTTGGACGATTTGACTGAGGACTGGTGAAACCGGATGGCAACACCAGGCTCACACACATATATATTTTCCAGTGTCGCTGGACTGACACTCGTGCAGGTGGCACATAAAAAACACCATTTGAGCATGGCCGTTGCCAGTACCGCCTGACTAGCCCTTGTGCTGGTGGCACGTAAAAGCACCCACTACACTCTCGGATTGGTTGGCGTTAGGAATGGCATCCAGCTGTAGAAACTCTGGTAGATCAGATTGGAGCCTGGTGCAGCCTTCTAGTTTGCTAGTCCTCAGTCAAATCATCCAACTCATGTTAGCATGGAAAGTGAACGTTAAACGATGATGATGATGATGATGATGATGATATATATATACATATATATATACATATATATATATATATATATATACGATGGGATTCTTTCAGTTTCTGTCTACCAAATCCACTCACAAAGCTTTGGTTGATGCAAGGCTATAGTAGGAGACACTTGCCCAAGATACCATGCAGTGGGACTGAAACCAGAACCTTGTGGTTGGGAAGCAAGCTTCTTACCACACAGCCATACCCATATTTGTTGTGTAATTAGAACAAGTGGAGAATAATTTTATTCTATCTTATAAGTATGGAGGATAAAAATATGATAATACATTTTCACAAATAGAATTGGTAGAAGGAAACTGTAAGAAGCCCATCATATGTATATATGTGCATGAGTGACTGTGTTTGTTTTTAACCAGTGTGCAAATGTCAAGACAGAAGAAAGACACAAAGTAACTGTCCAAAGAAATGCTGTTTGCAATCTACTGCAAAAACATGGCAAGCCAATCAGCTGTTCATTGTTTGAAGGACTAAGTGGAATATTATCCTCCTTTGAAACAGGTGAAAGGTGGCAACAGGAAGAGCATCTAGTGGTAGAAAATCTGACTCAACAAGATTTGTCTGACCCATGGAAGCGTGGAGAGGTAGATACTAAACGATGGTGATATGTATCACCATCGTTATCATTTTAACATCTACATTTCCATGTTTGCATGGGTAAGATAGAGTGTTATGAAGCAGACTTTCTATGGTTGAATGACCTTTGTGTCCATAACCTCTACCTGTTTCCAAGCAAAGTAATATTTCCCCATGGCCAGACACTTTTTGCAGAATATTGGAAATGAACAACACTGCTTGTATGATATTGACACTCATTTACAACCAACTTGACATGTTGAGAGAAGGAGTCACAAAAACACACATGTATTCACACATACATATACACACAACATACTTCCTTCAGTTTCTAATTTCTTTATTGCCCACAAGAGGCATGAGGAAAGGAATGAGTCAATTACATTGACACCAGTGTTCAACTGGTACTTATTTTTTCGACCCCGAAAGGATGAAAGGCAAAGTCGATGTCGGCAGAATTTGAACTCAGAACATAAAGACATGAAATACCGCTAAGCATTTCGCCCAGCGTGCTAACGTTTCTGCCAGCTCGCCGCCTTGCTTCCTTCAGTTTCTTTCTGCCAAACCCACTCACAAGGGGTTGGTTTTGGTTAGGCCAGGACCACAGTAGAAAATATTTGTCCAAGGTGCCATGCACTGGGACTGAACTCAGAGCCATGTAGTTAGGAATGCTTGCATGGGAGTGGATGAGATCTGCAGCACAGCATCTTGCCGCTTCCTTTTTATTTTTCCTCACAGCATATAAATACCTTGATGGCTATGCACACAAACATTGCACATCAAACAAAGCATGCTCCCCTAATTTCCTTCCAGTCTTTGCATTCAATGTAAATGTAGCACAACCATGCAACAGCACATGTCGTACACAAGGATGTTGTACTAAAGACAGTCATGTTTTCCCTGTGACATATTTAAATGGAAAGCTGTTCTATATATACATACACATGTATACACACATATAAAAACATATACATATATATGCATATACATACATAAAGATATGCATACACATGCATATACATATATATACATGTATACGTGCATATATATATATATATATATATATATATAAATATACACATATACATGCATAAGTACATATATATATATACACATATACATACATATACACACATATATAATATAGATGCGTACATATACACATATATATATATAT
>NC_068991.1:61073357-61076801 GCF_001194135.2 Octopus bimaculoides
ATATATATATATATATATATATATATATATATGGGGAAGTAATGTTAAATTGTGATGTTCGCAAAGGTATTGTTGATAGCTTCATGGAAATGAATCCATTTCCTACAGGGAATCCTCTGCACAGAACTGTAAGCTGTTCACTGAAATCTTATCTTTGTACAACATCATAAAATCGAACACAGGCGTGGCTGTGTGGTTAAGTGGGGTCAGTTTGCATTCATGTGGTTGCAGGTTCAGACCCACTGCATGGTAACCTGGGCATGTGTTTTCTGTTATTGCTCCAGGCCAACCAATGTTTTGTGCCTGAATTTGGTAGACAGAAACCGTGTGGAAGCCTGTCATATATATATGTGTGTATGTGTATCTGTGTATGGTACATATACAGACATGCTTGTCTCATCTTTAACTTGGAGTCATTATTATTAAAACAACTTGGTTCAGATGAATCTTACAAATAATCAATTATATATGTGTTTGTGTGTGTGTACATGTACATGTCTGTGCGTGTGTGTACATGTATATGTGTCTGTGTGTGTACATGTATATGTATGGATGGGTGCATGCCAGTGTGTGTGCTTGACGTGTGTGTGCTTGATGTGTGTGCTTGATGTGTGTGAGTGTGCTTGATGTGTGTGTGTGTGTGCTTGATGTGTGTGTGTGTGTGTGCTTGATGTGTGTGTGTGTGTGTGTTTGATGTGTGTGTGTATGTGACATGTATATGTCTGTGTCAATGTTTGTCATCCTCATCACCGTTTGACAACTGGTGTCAGCTTGTCAACATCTCCATAACTTAGAGGTTCAGCAAAAAAGAGTGACAGAATTATGTACCAGAATTAAGAAAAAAAAAAAACCATAAGCACTAGAGGTGATTCGTTAGACTAAAACTTCTCCAGGTGATGCCACAGTATGGCTGCAATCCAAAGATTGATACAATTAAAAGACAAAAATACAAAGACAGGTATGTGAATTATGGGAGGAGAATAATACACACAGTTGCAACATTTATATATACTAGTGGTTTTCAAAAAGGGTCCATATATCCCTTGGGGGTCCCCATAAGATTTTCTTCTTAAAATGTATGTGCAATAAGTTGGTTATATTTCTACACTGGAGGCGCAATGGCCCAGTGGTTAGGGCAGTGGACTCGCGGTCATAGGATCGCGGTTTCGATTCCCAGACCGGGCGTTGTGAGTGTTTATTGAGCGAAAACACCTAAAAAGCCCCACGAGGCTCCAGCAGGGGATGGTGGCGAACCCAGCTGTACTCTTTCACCACAACCTTCTCTCACTCTTACTTCCTGTTTCTGTTGTGCCTGTAATTCAAAGGGTCAGCCTTGTCACACTGTGTCACGCTGAATATCCCCGAGAACTACATTAAGGGTACACGTGTCTATGGAGTGCTCAGCCACTTGCATGTTAATTTCACGAGCAGGCTGTTCTGTTGATCGGATCAACTGGAACCCTCGACGTCGTAAGTGACGGAGTGCCAACTCCTGATTTCTACACTACACAAAATATTTTAACAACTTCTTTAATAAATTCCTAATGATATTTAATTATGAAAATATAATAAACCTTTTTAAACATTGAATGGCTATGAGGGTTCACCCAAATAAAACAGAAATCAAAGAGGTCCATAGATAAAAAAAAAATGATTGAGAACCACTGATATATACCTTTGCCTACCCTGTTGCAGTTGCTAGTAAAACTAGCAGCAGCTGGTTCATAACCAAATGACAGACTTGGTTTGTAGTGAAGTTCATTATAAACCAACCCTAGCTTAATGAGAAGGAGCTGTTTATACTAAATTAAGATCAATTAAGTGGGGAGAGTCTAAAATTGATATGAATTATCCCAGAGATGGCAGAATTATTAGAACATACGAAAAATATATTTGGTGGTATTTTTTCTGGGTCTTTACATTCTGAGTTCAAATCTTGCCAAGATAAACTTTGCTTTTATTTCTCTGGGCATTGATAAAAGACAGTATCAGCAAAACCCTCCCCTTGATATTGTTGACTTTGTTCCTAAATTCGGAACAATTATTAAAGGCAGTGATCTGAATAAATGCTTTGCGGTGCATGTTCCAGCACTTAATATTCTGAGTTCAAATTCTGCTGAAGTCAACTTTGTTTTTCATCCTCCAGGGCTTGACAAAATACAGAATCAGCTATCTACTAGGAGGTGGGGTTCACTGGTACTGACTAACTCCCTCTCCTCAAAATAGTAGCTAAGTCTTCATCAAAGCACAGCTTACAATCTTAAAATATGAAGGACACATTGATTGATGTAGTCCAAGGTGCATTACATCAGAACAAAAAACAAAAAAGTCGAAATTGCTATGGCCTGAATGAATTTTTGTAGTAGGTAAGCTTAATCAGAACTGATTTGCAAGCTAAACAACAATAATATAGAAGGCTACATTGGATAATGTAGTCCTAGATACACTTTGCCTGATAAAAAAAAAAAAAGATACAAAGTTGTCAGTGGTGAAATGTCTTTGATCATTGGTCTATAAGATCAGAGCAACCATGGGCTAAACAACAGCAACCTTCACTTGAGCTCTCTTTCAACTGAGCCGCCACCACAAACAGTCATAACCAGTGATAAATAATAATAATAATAATAATAATAATAATGATAATAATAATAATAATAATGATAATAATAATAATAATAATGATAATAATAATGATGATGATGATAATACAATTACAGATGCTGACATCAGAAAAGGCTAATGCAACAAAAGGGAAACATTTATTCATATAATTTTCAATTTCAAAAAGAATTTTTCACCATTTCATTTTTTTTCGTTTGTTTCTTCGTTAATGTATGTTCACAAGCGTGAACAAGCATCAATATATAAATAATATTAATAACATTACAACAACGCCAACAACAATAAAGTCGATATCAATAACGGAAACATCATTAATAATAATAATAATGATAATAATAATAATATGATTATAATAACATATAGTACTGTACATTTATAAAATTAATAAGGCAAAGAAAGACAGATTTTTGAATTCAAGTGTTTCACGTGTGTGTATGGACGGATACACACACTCACACCAAAAAAGCGACACAATGAGTATGTATATGCATGTTTGTGCACGAAATAATATTCCTGTGTAAGTATAGGAGCTGGTATGCTTGTATGCACAAAAGAACATGTGAGTATGCACAAGCAGATACATGGAAGCATATGTACACGCCCACCAGTTCACACATGTTCAAGAGTGTGCGTACATGTGTGTGTGTGTGTGTGTGTGTGTGTGTATGCGTGCACAGATGGGTGGATAGATCGATAGACAGACATAGATAGAAAGACAGGTAGATAGATGGATGGATGGATAGATAGATAGATAGATAGATAGATAGATAGGTAGATAGATAATCAGACAGGTAGATAGATAGATGGATATATATATATAAT
>NC_068991.1:61076940-61078197 GCF_001194135.2 Octopus bimaculoides
TTATATTTATATATATATTGGAAGAGAGAGAGAGATCAATAGACAGATAATCGGATAAACAGATCAATAGACAGATAAACAAATAGACAGACAGACAGATGGACAAATAGATAGACAGGTAGATAAACAGACAGACAGAAAAATAGATAGATAGATAGAAAGATAGAAAGATAGATAGATATATAGATAGATAGTTAGATAGATAGATAGACAGACCGACAGAGTGATAAATAGACAGACTGACAGATAGCTAAATTAGTATACACATGCAAATGTGTGTTAAATATGTGTGCATGTATGAATATAATATACTCATCTAACAGTATATAGATATACGAGAATGGCAGAAAGATGAATAAGAGAGAGAAAGGAACGAGGAAAAAAGTGGTTTTAAATTACTTTTCAAATCTATACTTTTGTTGTGTTAATTTTATAAATATATGCAATAATAACCTGCACTTGTTATTTTTGCCACAACTACAACAATAAACAGGGACAACAACAACTACAATAACCCAACTCGTTGCAACCGTCGTTTCAATAAATTGTTCCATCTAGTGCATTATAAGTATATTGTTTCAATTTCATAACAAATTACACACTGAGTTAATTAAACTTTGAAATAAACAAAGAATGCAATATATAATAATAATATTTTGTAGTGTTGAAAGTGAAATTTGATTATTTTTCCGTTCGACATTTGTTTCAAATCAATTGGTAACATCCAAGTAGAATATTGCTGAATATTGTAACATACCTCCTACTGCTCTGAGAGAGGTGAAAGTTTATAGAAATGGGTGTATGTGGGTGTGTATGTGCAAATATATGTGTGCGTATGTATATATGCATGTATCTGTGTGCGTGTGTGTGTGTCTGTCTGCCTGTCTATCTATATATATGTACATATACATACATGTGTACGTTTATTCATATGAATGTGTGAGGGCTTGTGTGTATATGTCTCTCTCTCTCTCTCTCTCAGTATACGCACACACACACACACACACACACCATACACATCTATCTATACATTTGCATATACATGCGTGCATTCATGTGTTTGAGTGTGAGTATATTTGTGTATATGAGTGAGTGTGTGTATATATGTGCATGTCCCTCACTCTCTCTCCCTATATATATATATATAGAAATATATATATATACATATATATATATATATATATATATATATATATATACACATATATATATATATATACAGAAATATATATATATACATATATATATATATATATA
>NC_068991.1:61079166-61083294 GCF_001194135.2 Octopus bimaculoides
TATATATATATATATATATATATACTTATACACACACACACATATATATATATATATATATACATACATATGTGTCAGCATGTGTTGTACATATGTTATTTGTAAGTGGAAAGAATCACACTTCAACAAAAATCTTTGATTTATTAGCTTTTAGTAATTTATAAATAAACACCCAAGGCATACTTAAGCTATTTGCAGCATGAATGATCAATGTAATAACAGTAGTTGAATAGTAAATAGTCATATCAAACTGTCTGATCATCCTTCTTCTCTAACTCTCTAACCCAAACAAACTCGGCTTTACCGACCAGATATATTTATGCAAACAGAAGTCTTTAACCATCTTTGGACACCTTGACTTTCAGTCTCAAACTTCAAATGAACATCATATACTATCGACTAACCAAATTCGATGACTGGCACCTGTGCCAGTGGAGCACTAACAGCAATGTCCGAGCGTGATCATTGCCAGAGCAGCTGTCTGGCTTCTGTGCCAGTGGCACGTAAATAGCACCATTTGAGCATGATCGTTACCAGCGTCGCCTTACTGGCACGTTAGAAAACATTTGAGCGAGGTTGTTGTCAGTGCCGCTGGACTGGCTCCTGTGCAGGTGGCACGTAAAAAACACCATTTTGCGCGTTGCCGTTGCCAGTACCATCTGACTGGCCCTCGTGCCGGTGGCACGTAAAAGCACCCACTACACTCTGGGAGTGGTTGGCGTTAGGAAGGGCATCCAGCTGTAGAAACTCTACCAGATCAGATTGGAGCCTGGTGTAGCCATCTGGTTCGCCAATCCTCAGTCAAATCGTCCAACCCATGCTAGCATGGAAAGTGGACGTTAAACGATGATGATGATGATGGTGATATCTGTACATATAAATATTTCATTCCATAATGGCTACCTCTGATGAGCGCAGGATTACATAGTCAGACTGTTACCTGACACTCTGCTGAACCGCTAGTGCAAAACCAATTAGAAAAAATCAGCTGTAATGGATATATAATACTGCATGCTTCTTTTAATATATATATATTATAGTATTAATAAAATACCAGCATGGAAAGTGGATGTTAAACAACAACGACGATGATGATGATGATAATAAAAATAGGAGATGGAATGTGTATTTGACTTTTATTAACTACAAGACATGATTCACCACTTTGAAGTTCCTGGAGTAAATCTACAGACAACAACAGGTAACTTAAACTGTGCCAGTGCTTTACTCATCATCTATTTATACATTTTTAAGAATTTTTTCCATTATATATACACACACACACACCCACACACCCACACACATATATATACACACATATAAATGCAAAAAAGGTGGAAAAAATAATACTGAGATACCAAAGTTAGAGTAAGCTTTAATAAAAGAAGTATTTATATTCTTTTATTCTATTATATGTTTCAGCCTTGGGGCTGCGGCTATGCTGGGGCACCACCATTGTAATCACCTTTTAATTGGCCAATTCTATGGGTTTGGCTTTTGATATTGCTGCCCTCTTTTGAGTTTCCTGCCTTGATATTGGTTCATTAGGGATCTTGAATAGTAAGAGGTCAAGTTGTTTGTTGAAAACATCTACTCCCACTCCATGGAGATCCCTCAGGTGTTTTGGCAAGGAGTTAAATAGCTGTGGACCCTTGAATCCCAAGCTATTGCAGTACATGGTCCTCATAGAGCTGGCCCAATCATTAGCACTCAACACAAAATGCTTAGCAGCATGTTATCTATCTTCATGTTCTGAGTTCAAATCCTGCTGAGGTGAACTTTGCCTTTCATTCTTTTGGGGTCAATGAATTAAGTATCAGTGAAACATTGAGGTTGATATAATCAACAAGTCCCCTCCCCCAAAATTTCAGGCCTTGTGCCTTTAGTAGAAAGGATTATTATCATTATCAAGGTGGCAAACTGACAGAATTATTAGCATTCCAGGCAAAATGCTTAGTGGCACTTTGTCTGTCTTTATATTCTAAGTTCAAACACCACTGAGGTCAACTTTACCCTGTCATCCATCCAGAGTCAACAAAAGAAGGACCAGTTGAGCAAAGGGGGTGATGTAATTGACTTACTCCATTCCCCTGAAATAGCTAGCCTAGCCTTGGGCCAAAATTTCAAACTAATGTTTTAAAATTACTTGAAGCAAAGATAAAGCATTTCAACAGAAATGTGGTAACAAACAGGTTATATGCACTAATATCTCACAGCTGCTTACACACATGGGCACGCGCATGTGCATGCAAATATCGGGTAGTAGATTGGTAGAACTAGGGTTAGAGTACCATGTGACATTTAGCTGTGTTCTTCTATGTTTTGAGTTCAAGTCTGCCCAGGCTGACTTTGCCCTTCCTCTTTTCTGAGGTTGTTAAAAATAAAGTAGTTGTCATACACTGAGGCTGACATAATTAATTGACTATAACAATGGAGGTGGTGCTCAAACATTGCCACAGTTCAATGACTGGAACCAAAAAATAAAAAGGTAAAACAAAAAAAAAAATACAAAAGAAAATCCAAAGAAAAAGAGAAGAATTCAGAGAGACAGAGAATGTTATCTGATCATATCTGTATGGGAGGAGGTGAAGAATAATTATTAGAAATCTTGTTATATACTGATGAATTTATTCTTGCCCACAAATGGGAATCAAAAGAAATAAATAAATACTAGAAGGAATAGATAAAGGCGCCTGTTTATTTGCTCTTGAAATTTGGAAGCATTAAAAGGGGTTTTGTTAAGAATATTTTATGAATGCTGTTGGAGTTTGAGAAAGTTAATGGCCCATAATATAGCTGACAGGCAAATCTGATTATCACAGCTGAATGGAGAATTTCCTTCTAATGGCTAGCAAAAGAACCTTAATGTTTTTCCAAATCACTGAAAGCGAAAAATCTTTGATGCCAAGAAACTATTGTATTGATTAATTATCTCCATGCCTGATAAGATTTTAATTATTATCTAATCTCTACACAATTGGCATTCCTTATACTTTTGCTGAAATGAAAATCACAAATTTGTCATTTTACTACTGTAACATTAAAGATGGCAATTTATATGACACAAGATTCTGCTTTCTCAGGATGAAATATAATTGAAAAATTAGACATTTTAAATATTCATTTAAAATTGGACATCTTAAATATTCATTTGTCTCTCCATTAGCTTATTTTCAAATTCTTCTTCTGCCTGCCCTCCCCCCCCCTCTCTCGCTCTGTGTCATGTGTTCTATATTTTTTATTTTCATTGCTGGAAATAAAAGATTTGTCCTTATCATAAATAAGCAAGACTCTTCTTTCCTGATTGTTCTAATTGAAGTTTGAAAAAAAAAAAAAATGGTAAGAAGAAAGATTTAAATAGAAATGGGCAGAAAGTATTTTATGTCCAGCTACAATAATATTCAATTAATGCTCACAGACTGGGGAAAGAAACGGCAAAGCTAAAATACTATGTGGGTGGTTGGGAGGAAAGAGAGAGAGAGAGAGAGATATTATTACTTTAGTGCATCGTAAATAAAAGTAAGTCAGAAAAATCTTTGTTTACAACTATTAGTTTTAAATAAGATATTTTATATTTTAAAAGCATTAATTTACCTTTAATACAAAGAAAAAAAAACATTAAAAAAAAAAACCCCACATATATGACAAAATGTGTTAAAGTGAAAAACACTAAAACAGCGAAAGCAATTAATCGATAACTTGTCAGTGTATAAGGAGTGGAGAATCTCTCAAATACATCAATCTAAACAATTCTAAAACAATAATGATAATAATAATAATGGTTTCAAATTTTGGCACATAGCTAGCAATTTGGGGGAAGGGGTAAATTGATTACATTGAGCCCAGTGCTCAATTGGTACTTATTTTATCGACCCTGGAAAGATGAAGACAGCCCTGGCAGCATTCAAACACAGAACATAAAGATGAACAAAATGCTGCTATGCATTTTACCTGGAGTGCTAATAATTAAGCCAGCTTGCCATCCTAAGGACAATAATAATAATAATAATAATAATAATAATAATCTTTTCTACTATAGACATAAGGTCCAAAATTTTTGGGGAGGGGACTAATCGATTTCATTGATCCCAGTGTTTCACTGGTACTTAATTTATCGACCTCGGAAGG
>NC_068991.1:61083304-61087124 GCF_001194135.2 Octopus bimaculoides
TAATAATAATCCTTTCTACTGAAGGCACAAGGCCCAAAGTTTTGGGAAGGGGGATAGTTGACTATATCGATCCCAGTGTTTCACTGGTACTTAATTTATCGAACCCCGAAAGGATGAAAGGCAAAGTCAACATTGGCAGAATTTGAACTCAGAATGTAGCAAAATACCACTATGCATTTCGTCCAGCATGCTAACAATTTTGCCAGCTTGCTGCCTTAATAATAACAACAACAACAACATTAATAATAATAATAATAAATGCCCGGATGCAGTACCAGGCAGTGGCTCTCATGGCTTCTTATCTTAACTGATTGGAAGTGTTGTTATGTACATTGTTTTGTCTTCATGTAAAAGACGGGCTACAGCAAATATTCTGCTCAATAGCACAGATTTGCTTGTCAGTTGTTTGACCTTAACCAGTTGAGCATGTCCCTTAGTGGCTGACGATATGTGCATCTCTGATCATGAGCAGAAGTAGTGGGGGAGCATCATACTCATGTGTTGAGAGGAATTCTTTGGGGTTTGGATAATTCACCTTTGGAAACAGGTGTTTCTTTCAACATCATTAAACAACCCCTATTCAGGGACTTAAGCAGGATGGGCTACTCGACCTGAAGAAAATTCTAACTGGGCCCCACCTGCAAGGTCATGTGCTGTTTATCTTGATATGAGATGACCATGTCGTGCACATATGGTTGTGATGCATGTACTTGGCCTACCCTTATCAGATGGATAATTATGATGGGTATACTGGGTTTTGTATATTTTACCCCTGTGTCACTTTGATGACATGCACTGCTCTCTCACTCAATAATAATAATAATAATAATAATAATAATAATAATGGTTTCAAATTTTGGTACAAGGCCAGTTATTTTGGGGGTGGGGTTGAGTCAATTACATAGACCCCAATGTTTGACAGGTACTTATTTTATTGACCCTGAAAGGAAGAAAGACAAAGTCAACCTTGGTGAAGCTTCAACTCAGAACGTAAAGATGGATGAAATGCTGCTAAGAATTTTGCCAGCGTGCTAACAATTCTGTTAGCTTGCTGCCTTAATAACAATAATAAACATGATAATAATATAATGGTTCATTCTAGTTTACATACAAGGCAAGCAATTTTGAAGGGAGCGGGCAAGTCAATTATGTAAGTCCCAGTATTCAGCAGATGCTAATTTTATTAACCCTGGAAGGATGAAAGGCAATGCTGACCTCAGTGGAATTTGAACACAGAACGTAATAAGTATATGAAGTATATATGACACTGAATCGAATTCTATAAGCTATATTGTGCTGCCTATCCTTGGTGCTACAGCTATCATTCTAACGCACATATTGATTTCCTTATATGGATGTCACTAGATTAACAGAAAGTGGTTTCTGCTAAGAGACAAATACATGTGTGACATTCTCAATTCTCTCAAGAGCATTATTAGTTACTAACCAAAGTGATTTGGTAAATTCATAAATTTGGGCTCAATCCACAAAATACTTAGCGCTACCTTACAGTGTCCAGCTAAACAACTTAAAACCTAAAAATAATCATATATATATATATATATATATATATAGGAAAATGAAAAAAAGCCAGAATGCTAAACTGGAAGCATATTTTAATAAAGATTTCTTCTAACCGGTTTTCATTGCGAAAAGCAAATTATCAAGAAGGAGAATGAAAATGTTTTTTCACAAAGAAGTACAAAATGAAGAAAATAATATATAAAACAATAATATATAAAAAAATAAATATACCCATACATTATATTGTCTTTGAGCTTTTGAAGTTCAATAGTAGTTCATGTATAAACTGGTAGGAAAAATAAGGATGCATGAGAGTTGAGAGTTTTGTTAGGTTTAAAAAAAGGGTTAAAAGTTTGTGTTAAGCGTATATATATATATATATAATTTCTTAATTTCTTTAAAAATGAATGTTTCTAATTTAGTGCATAACCTATCTTAAATTCTATATATTCTTCAGTATGACAAATGGTAAACAATTTGAGATGACTTCTTTCTAAGCTCATTATTTTGACAAAATATTTTTTTATTTTTTCCTGATTATACAGGTTCTGTTCATCTAATATGGACTTTCAGCTGTCTACAGTAGTTCCAAGTAAACATGTTTTGCATTCTGCGAAAGACAGATTCAACAGCTACTCCCCACCACCATTCATAAAGAGGTTATTTTAATACCTGACTCAAATAACTAATTCTGCATTTTGGTGAATATTGATTATGTTTTCCTATAATCCTTATTAAGAAAAACAACTCAATCTTTTAGCATTCCAAACTTGGTGTTACATACACCAAACTGCAGTTATTGAAGATTTATTTTCCTGTAGTTCATAGAACATTGAAGGAAGGGCATTAAAGACAATCCAAGGTGCCAAAAATATCATTGAATTCAGTCTAAGAAGAAAGGTCACTTGGTGCTGTTTGAAGTACTAGGTCACTGAGTATAGTCTAATAAGAAAGGTCACTGAGTACAGCCAAATGAGAAAGGTCACTGAGTACAGTCTAAGACAGAGGTAAAACTATCATGTGCAGTCTAAGGTATAAAGAAGGTCATTCTGAACTGTTTAATGGCAAAGGTCACTGTGTACTGGAAAAGGTACAGTCGCAGATAAGAAAAAGGGTACAGTCGCAGATAAGAAAAAGGTCACTGGGTACAGTCTCGGATAAGGGAAAAGTCAATGTGTACAGGTGAAGACAGAAGAAAGGTCATTGTGCACGTATTTTGAAATGACTGACTTGGATTCAAAATTATGAGAAGGAAGAATGAGCTCAGAATAGTTAATATGGTGATCTAAGAGCTGATGATTTTGCATAGCAAAGCAATGGTCAGCAGAATAAAAGATTGGGTAAGAGGGTGAGTGAAAATGTTCAACAGGAGATTAGAGACAATATAGAGTAATACTGAAAAGAGAGAAGAAAAGAAGGAGGAAAGTTTGACAGAGAAGCGTGTATTGTAAGAGAGAGAGAGAGAGAGAGAGAGAGAGAGAGAGAGACAAGGGGGTATGTGGAGGGGTGTCTCGAGAAAGAAGATAATGTTGGAGATACATAGTTAATGAGAATAGATGAGTTGATGAAGATTTATAGAGTTAGGGCAATGTCGAGAAGCAAGAAAGGTAAGGATGAAGTTATGCCAGTTAATATCATATGGATTTGTGTACACACACACACACACACAAACAAGCATTCACACAGGCATACATTTATTGGAAGGTGAGGCTTCACTCTATTTCTGCTCTGAATTTACGCTTCTAAGTCTTCTCAGCAACGAAAACAACTAACTCAAAGCTTTAACTGAAGGAGGGTTTGGTGGTGGGGTTGTCTCAGTTTGAAAATGCATGAATAAATTCTATATCTGCTGAATGTTGATTTGACTTGTTTATAAATGTGCATATAAATGCAAACCTGTATACATACGCACGCACACATGCGTATGCAAGCATTTCACATTTAATATCTAAATCATAGAACAGAAATTATTTAACAATAAATGTTCCTCTGATACAAACAAGAGTGTACCTGCTGATAATGGTTAACAATAGTGCCAATATATATTTATGTATATTTCTACCAGAAACATAATTATGTACACAGATGAAGTACATATGTATTTATTTAGATTTTCATTGGCACAGGCCTTGCCATATGATAAAGAAGGTTGCATGAAACCTTGTGTATTTTATACTATAGCTCCAGGCCAATGAATGTTTATGAGAAAATGTGGTAGCTGGAAATTGTAGTAAGCCTGTCACACAGAGTGTATGTGTATGTAGGTACATATATATATATATATATATATATATAT
>NC_068991.1:61087224-61091614 GCF_001194135.2 Octopus bimaculoides
TATATATATATATATAAACGTATATATATAATATATATAGAAACATATAAATATATATATAAACATATATAAATATATATATATATACACACACACACATGCACTCATACACACAAGGAAGCCAAGATGAATCAGTAGCAGAGAGAGGGGTGGGGGTGGTTGTATAAATCAGAGATTAGTTTTTAGTGTTGTTTCATCAGAATTCATATAATGTTGTTCCAGTAACATTAGACAACTCCATATACCTCTTTTATATTTAACTAACACATGTAACATATAACCAATTTTATTAGTTGCTTTTAGCTGTTGTTTTTTTTGAAATTATTCCTAATGTTTTTTTTTTGTACAGATTCTACATCTCTTTCATGGCGCCTGCTTAAAAAGAATTTGTTTCTTTCTGAATTAGTCATCCACCCACCATGCTTTTTTTCTCTTTTTACCGAATGCCCTTTGCTCTTTAATGGCTGCTTCAATCATCTTCATTGTTTGATTGCCTTTGTCATGTTCTTTCACACTACAGTTATATAGAACACATTCCATCTATTCTGATAACTTTCTAATTCTTGCATTCATTTATTTAGGTTTTATTTATTTATATATTTATTTATTTTGAAATTTAAAGCAATGAATCTGCCAGAGGCATCTTGATTCAGGCTGACCTTTAAAAAGCTTACAACTCTAAGCTTTTCCTTTCTCTAGTTAAAAAAAAAAATATTAAAAAATAATATTAAAAAAAAGAAAAAAAAAACGGAACCCATAGTACTGGCAAAACGAAGAAAAAGCTAGAAGTCTACCTTCACAGAAACAACATCAAAACACATTGCACCTAGTGGGTGTTTTGTTGGAAACATTCAGATGTTTCATTCATTCATTCAGTCAGTCAAAATGAGTTGTTGTCAATGTATTGGTAAACTCTAGCAGTGTCCTCATTCCTTGTAGACAGAAGAACCGTCCCAACTTGAACATTGAAAAATCGATCGATTGTTTTCCATGTAAGATATTGATTGATTCACATATTCTTATAATAATGATAATAATAATAATAATAATAATAATAATAATAATAATAATGGTTCCAAATTTAGGCACAAGGCCAGCAATTTCAGGGAGGGGGTTAAGTCAACTACATTGGCCCCAGTATTCAACTGGTACTTATTTAATCAACACAAGGAGGAAAGACAAAGTCAAACTTGGCAGAATTTGAACTCAAAACATGGAAGTCAGATGAAATGCCGCTAAGCATTTTGCTCAGGGTGCTAACGATTCTGCCAGCTCACCACCTTGATAATAATAATAATAATAATAATAATAATAATAATAATGCACTGGAAGCTATGTCAACACTATGGAATAACACCAGAAAAATGATGGTATAGGCACATGCCAGAAAAGGTCACAGAAAATTAGAAAACAACAATACTATGGGATATGCAAATTCACACAGATAGAGAAATTAAGGCCAATAGGCCAGATATAGTTGTTAGAGATCATGAAGAAAAAAAAATGATTTCTAATTGATGTATCAATACCAACAGATGACAACATTTCTCTAAAAGAAATGGAGAAACTTTCAAAATACAAAGACCTGGAAATAGAGGTAAAAACAGAAACAATTCCTCTCATAGTGGGCACATTAGGTATGATAAAATATTCAGACAAGCACAAAGCAAAAACACCACAGCTAACAAATATATATAACATACAGAAAATAGCACTACTAGGCACCACACACATCCTATGTAAAGCACTTTCAATACAGTAACCATAAGAGCCTTACAGCAAATTACAGCACATGCCCAAGGCACACAGAGCTCTGCTCGGTAGTGCAGTGAAAGCACGTTATAAAAATAAAACTACTGAATAATAATAATAATAATAATAATAATAATAATAATTATAATCCTTTCTACCACAGGCACAAGGCCTGAAATTTGGGGGAGGGGATAGTCAATTATATTAACCTCAGTACCACACTGGTACTTACTTTATCAACCTCAAAAAGATGTGTATTTGCATATGTATAAGTGTGTGGTTTGTGTCTGTTAGCCTTGACTTTACATGGTTGTTGCAAACGAATGTCTTTCATTTCCAGTATTCTGCACAAAAATGTGTGGCCATGAGGAAATATTACCTTGCTTGGAAACAGGTGAGGGCTGGTGGCAGGAAGGAATGTCCAGCCATAGAAAATCTGCTTTGAAAAACTCTATCCAAGCATGGAAAAGTGGACATTAAAATGGTGATGATGATGATGACGCTGCACATGTATGTAGTCTGGCTCTTTACTGTCTGCATACTCACTGCAATTCTCAATTGTAACAATAATGTTTTTTTTTACAAGGCTATACAACTTAAAAAGATGAATGTATTGAACTGAATGAAGTCAAGTATTCTAATATATATTTGATTATCCCTGGAAGGATTGAAAACTGTATGAACCCTAAAAGAAAGTGTATGAACCCTAAAAGAAAGGGAGTGTAAGATACTGTATAGCATCAAGACCAGATTTTCATATTTTTCTTTTACTTTTTCTTTCAGTCACTGGACTGTGGCCAAGCTGGAGCACTATTTCCTTGCAGGCTCTGATCAATCAAGCCGATTCCAGGACTTATTTTAAGTCTGGTACTTATTCTATTAGTCTCTTTTGACAAAATGCTAAGTTAAGGGGAAGTAAACAAACCAACTTCAGTTGTCAGGTGGTGAGCAAACACACACACACACGCATATATGATGGGTTTCCAGGGCTTCCACACAACACAATTTTATGTCAGCGAGATTCACTCACAAGGCATTGGTTAGCCTGGGGCTATAGTAGAAGGCCCAAGGTGCTGCACAGAGCGGAATGAACTTAAAACCATGGCATTGCAAAGCAAGCTTCTTAACCACCCAGCCATATATGCATCTATCTATAACATACACGCATCCTGTTATTCACTCACTCATTCTCTCTCTCTCTCTATATATATATATATCTATCTATCTTTCTCTCTAAAAGGGAGGCCTGTTTTAAAAGAAAAGAATATGAAAGAAAAAGAAACACTGATGGAAGACAGATGATAGAATGGAAAAATGATCTGTATTTGGAATGTTAATATGAAAAGTTGGGTAATCCAGGAATATTGGGTATGGAGAAGTGGGAATCATTCAATGGATTAATTCTGGTTTTCATTAGCACTTCCCATAGTTTTGAAGGGAATGCTTTGAGTGGAGGCAAAGGTAGACGAAACCATGGCTCGGCTCTTCAATAGTTGCTAACCAGAGTTGAGTCATGCATGTATTCATATGAGTAGCTTCATAAGAAGTTGATAGAAAGGAGACTAGTTACAAATGGGGTGGGAAAGGAGCAGATACAAGATTATGCATCAGATGACAGGGTAACCTTTCATGGTATGACTTGTGAATTTAGGTCCTTGTACTACTCGACAATGATCTTTGCTGGGAAACCTTTTTTCTTGTACTATGCAAGGAAAGGCATAGTCAGAGGCAGCACATCAAAAGACTGCGTTATCTGTAACAGAGGCAAAGCTAAACACTTTGAAAAGAAGGCAAATAGGAAAGTGTGATGTTCACATTTTTACCGTTTTTACAGAGGATGCTAGTGATATAAGTGAAATAAGCTGAACTAAAATGAGAGTCACAAACCAAAGTTAAAGAATCAGCTGAGAAATTATGGCCGTTTTACTAAGAATTTTTTCTTTTTTTTTTTTTCCAATTTTTAAAACTAAACAGATGAGATGAGGAGAAGCAACTGTATAACAAGCTGAACAAACAGTGTTGGGTTAGGGGTTATCGGGCTTGATTGCATGCAGGCAAGAAGAAATAAAAGAAATAAAAATAAAACATAAAAACGACAAAAGTGATGTTATATCTGGAGAAATTTCCTCTTTGAGAGAGGGACAGGCAGAAATATAAAGATAGCGAGAGAGAGAGGGAGGAGAGGAAAGAAAGAAAAAAAGAAAGAAAATACTGTTAATCTTGGTTTTAACCAATTGAGAGGGATATCATTAAAGAGTGCAGTAGAAATAGTTGAAAAGAAATTAAATAAAAGAAAAAAATGCTTATTAGACAACCTCAGTTTGACCTTTCAGCATTAAGGCAATGGGAAAAAAGCATTTAGAGAAGATTATTGTCAATAAGATTAGCTTGATCATAGCCGATTACTCTGCTTTAGATGCTAGCTGTACAGGATCTTCATTCTTGTAAATTAGATTCAGTAATGCATGGAAATAATAATAGCGATGATGATGATGATAATAAAATTACGAGGATAACAGTGAATATGATGATAACAATGATGATGATGATAACAATAATGATGAAAGCCTTCTCAACGATTTCTCATTTCTTGGATCATATTTCTCTGGAAATTTTGTCAGTTGAAAGAACTGACGCC
>NC_068991.1:61092582-61099477 GCF_001194135.2 Octopus bimaculoides
AGGATTTTAAGCCCAAATGTCACTTGGAACCTCATGGAGAAGGAACCGATTGATTAAAAGAAAAATGAAGAGAAAAGTCAACCCAAGCAGGATTTTAAGCCCAAATGTCACTTGGAACCTCATGGAGAAGGAACCGATTGATTAAAAGAAAAATGAAGAGAAAAGTCAACCCAAGCAGGATTTTAAGTCAGAATGTCACCAAATACTACATGGAGAAGGAATTGGTTATTTTAAAGGAAAATGAGGAGCAAAGTCAACGTAAGCAGAATTTTAAGTAATGTCACTAAATACAACATGGAAATGAAATTGGTTAAGAAACAAATACAAAGCAGGATTTTAACCCTTTTGATACCAACATACCTGGTATCAAAATACTGCTGGTTTTATGATACAAGCTTCCTGTTTTAAGGTGACCCTAAATTAAAGCTTTCCACCAAAATTTCCTGTTTATTTCTGTTCCAAACATCAGCTTAATAAGGGCAAAATTATTTTACTAAATTATTATTTCCAACATTTATTAAAACAAAACCAGTGTATTTTAAGAGAAACATGGCAACAAAAGGGTTAAATCAGAATTTGATTCCTGCAGTACCATTTTTGTCATTCATTATCTTCTTTGACAGTAAAAATACTTTAAGAACTGAGATAATTTCAAAAGAAAAAAAAAAAAATTTCTTCTTAGGCACAGATATGGCTGTGTGGTTAAGAAGCTCACTTTGCAACCCTATGGTTTTGGGTTCAGTCCCAACTGCATGGCATCTTATGTAGTAGTCGTCTACTCTATCTTCAAGTTGACCACTGCCTTGTGAGTAAATTTGGTAGATTGGAAACTGTGTGGAAGCTTCTGTGTGTGTGTGTGTGTGTGTGTGTGCATGTCCCACTCCCACTGCTTAACAACTAAGGTTGGGTTGTTTATGTCCCCGTAACTTAGTGATTTTGGTAAAAGAAACTGATAGAATAAGTACTGGGGTCAATTTGTTCATTTAAACCCTTTAAGGTGGTGCCTCAGCATGGCCACAGTCCAATCACAGAAACAATTAAAAGATAAAAGATAAAAGATTAACTTTGCAAAATTTTGGTGGAGAAACTATTGAATATTAGAATGATTGGATCCTGGATTGTTTTGTCTTTTTTATTTATTTATCAATTTCCAGGAAGATTTTCAGAAAACAAGGGCAGAACCAATACAATAAGTCATCAACAGTATTTAAAAGCTCCAATGCAGTACAAAAGCTGGTTGTGAAATCCTGTTATCTATTTAAGTCACCAAACTGTAATAACAAACCATTAACACAGTTTTGGTAAGGAGGGAAGAAAAATATTGGAATATCTTGCAAAGTAAGATTTCACTCTCTCCAGGATAGTGGAAACAATATCTGGCAGCTTTTCCAGATTTTGGCATAAAGCTTAATAAAATTTCAAACTGTACTGCATATCCATAAAGATCAACATTATGTTATTTATGGATGTAGTTATTTATGGATATAGAGGTCAATGAAAAGAAAGACCAAAAACTGTTATGAGAGATAGAAGTTAGAGAAGGAATAGACTTATAGCCATAGCTTCTGCTACCATTGTATTGATGATAGTGAACGACTAAGAATAAAATTACAGTTATATCCCAGAACCATAGAAAAATATTTAAGTAAGATTTTGTGATGGTGTTTATTTCATCTTTCAAAGCATTAAAGAAAACAATGTAGCAGATAGAAGAATGTTATGACAAAGGGTTTTGACTAAAAATGAATGCAACAAGAACAGCTTCATTATGTGGAATGAGACCCAAAACATTCATCAAATATTTTTTTTAACGACAATAAAGAGCAATAATATAGAATTAAAAAAATATAAAGCATAGAAACTGTACACTATTTTATCTCTTCTGCCGTATCTGTTTATTATAGATACAGTATCTGTTTATTGTTTATAATACGAGAGACAAGTTGGTAGGGCAAGTATAAGAAAATTGGACAGATATTTTCAGCTGGTTAAGTTTGGTTTTCTAAAATAGATATCAATGATAAACTAAAAGCTGTAGTTTCTTAGGGAAGAGTGTCTCTCATCACCAAAATGTTGCACTCAAACACTTTGTCCAAATATTTATCCCTAAGACTGCAACAATGTCAAACTTTCTCGGTTTTTTTTCTTTTCTTTTTTTTTTTTTTGTTGTTAATACTTCTTAGCTTGCAGAATTCCCAAATAGTTTCAACCACCTCAACCTCTGCATTGTGAGAAACAGAATTTGAACTGACTCTAGATGTTCTTCCTCCACTAAATGAAAATGAGTAATTGAAAGTATGCTCAGCATTTACTTTTTGAATCTATAAATTACTCAAGCTTTACAGTATATTGACAATTTCCACAATGTATAATAGGCACAAGCATGGCCAAATCACATGGTTTTAGGTTCAGTCCCACGACATGGCACCTTGGGCAAGTGCCTTCTCTCATAGTCCCAGTTCAATCAAAGCCTTGTGAGTGGATCACTATCATGTAATCAGTGTTTTTGTTTCCACTCATCCATGACAACAAGCGATGGTTGATGACAGGAAGGACATCCAGCCACAGAAAATCCACCTCAACAAATACTGTCCAACCCATGCTAGCATAGAAAAGTAGATATTACGATGATGATGATGATGATGACAATGATGATGTTTCCCAACCTTCTGCTAGTCCAGCATCCCCTCGGTGATGACAAGTTAAAATGGTCAGCCCTCCTCCTTAAATGTTCTATACAGATATTCAAAGGCAAGTGAAGTTAAATTTGTATTTGTTACTTATACATTCCCAACATGCCCTCCATGTGTTAGTACCCCATGTTGAGAAACAATTGCATGGTAGATATACTCCTAACAGTTGCTTGAAGCTACATTTTAGCCTCATACAAAAAAAGGTAGTCTTCTAGCAAACCAAGACCATACATCAATCTTAAAAAGGTAGGCATTATATTTTTGGTAAGCCAGTGTTATGACTTGGCTTTAATTCCCAGTTGTGGCTAAATTCCCTTGAGTTTATTTACATAATGTATGGCTTCAGGAAAGGCATGAATATCACAACTTTTATTCTCCTCAACCTGAAGTACATAGAGCTTTCCCCTTTGAAATATGTTTTTAACCACAAACGTCAAACAATGACAATTTTCCAAACATGTATGAGATAAATAGAACATTTTGTTTTTTCAATTTCTGAAATTTTCTAAAAACAAAAAAAAAGAGTTTGAAATGTTGCTTTATTCAAAAAACAAAAAATACAACCTATCATTCATTATAAACCATTCTCTTCTCTTTGTCTGCCATTTCTTATTGTATTCACATATTCACAAACAATACTGGATCTCTGCTCTGTACTTTCAATACCATATTCCACCCACAAGAAATCTCTCAGTTAACCAAAATTTCTTCATCATTACCATTACCGTTGCCATTGACACCATTATCATCATCATTGTCATCATCTCCATCATCATCATCATTCTCATGATCATCATCTTCATTTAATGAGAATGAAATATATGAATAATACACGAAAGTGTTAGATAGACTAGTGAGTAATTTATAAAGAGGCAAGAAAATATAAGTTGGAGTCATTCGGATGACATTAATGAAATTTATACATTGATTATCATTAGGTAAAATACAAAATGATAACTATTTGGCAAAAGAAAGATTATTAATAATAATGATAATAATAATAATAATAATAATAATAATAATAATAATAATGATAAAATTATGAGGTTAACACTGAATGCAATGATAATGAAATGATAATAACAGTGATGAAACACTTCTCAAAGACTTCCCAATCAATAATAATAATAATAATAATATAAAAAGAAGAAGAAGAACAACAACAACAACAACATTAATAATATATATATAATAGAAGAAAGAAAGAAATGTATTTTAAAATCCTCTAAGATCCAGTTATCCAGAAGAAATCACTTCTAACTTATTTTGCAAAGTAAAAAAACTAATTCTAATTTTGAGCTAACAAAACTTTCTAATTAAGTCTGTAAAAATGCTAATTCAGCAATGAATTTTTCCCCCTCAAATTAACCTCTTCTGTCTTGAAGTCATCATTAACACTGATTTAACAACCATTTTCCTCTATATTGGTAAGGTGTGGGTTGGATAGAAGCTATAGTTCAGTAAATCACAAGTCATTCCGATTCCATGCTATCTCATCTGCGAAGTCCAACATTTTGAGGCCAAACTACACAACTTCCAACGATGCCGTTTGCTGACAACACACAACACTTTTCACCCCATCGAGTATTCATTGATTGTTAAGTGGTGTTAAAAATTCTGTCTCCTTAAATGAGCAAGACATAGCTAGACAACTGACCAAGTAATCACATCAAAGGAGATCCTATGGTAGATTAATGACTTAGTAACTGATTACTATAATTGATGTATTTAATTTCATACCTTTCAGTTAAGAGTTCAGATTTGTATTGGAGTCATGCAGATATGGGTGTGTGGTTAAAAAGCTTGCTTTGCAACCAGGTGGTTTCAGGTTCAGTCTCACTGTGGGATATCTTGGGCAAGTGTCTTCTACCATAACCTCAGATTGACTAATGTTTTGCAAATAAATTTGGTAAACAGAAACTGTGTTGAAGGCAGCGAGCTGGCAGAATCATTAGCAAGCTGGGCGAAATGCTCAGCGGTATTTCGTCTGTCTTTACGTTCTGAGTTCAAATTCTGCCGAGGTCGACTTTACCTTTCATCCTTTCAGGGTCAATAAATTAAGTACCAGTTATGCACTGGGGTCGATGTAATCGTCTTAATACCTTTGTCTGTTCATGTTTGTCCCCTCTATGTTTAGCCCCTTGTGCACAATAAAGAAATAAGAAACTGTGTAGAAGCCTATTGTGTTTCAAATGAAAGAACGCACATGGTGTAATGTGATGAATATTTTAGAAATAAATGTTAAGTATGGCTGACATGGTTTTAGTATGCTTTTCATACAGAAAGTGAAATCAATTGATTTTCGAATATACATATTCCTTACTTCTGTAGTTTATACAAGGTAAGCCTATTTCTGTTATATTCGTTGCACTCACCGTGTGTATTTTGAAAGTGAGTAATGTGTGGTTTTACAGTGATAACTCTTTTTATAGCAAGTGATATTTTAATATCCTACTGAATTTTGTTTGTATTTTTACCTATAAAGGTATAAACTTGCTAGCCACTTTATTATTACCATTATAATGATAATGATACCAATTTAATTATATATATATATATATATATATATATATATATACACACACACTAGGTGTGTAAGGTATTTGAGGACATACCTTTTTGGGGTCATTGCTGCATATTTTGCTAATTCTGTATAATCTTTGTTTCAGAAAATAATGATGGCAGATACACAGCTTACTCATGAAATGAAGAGGCATTCTGTTATTGTGGCTATAAAGGCTGAGCATAGTGATTTAGAAATATCTCGAGTTTTAAAAATTGCCAGATCTTTCATCTGCAAAGTTTGTAAGGAGCTAGAGACTGAATATGGAAATGTATCACCAGTATCAAAGCAGAAAAAGCATTCTAAACGCTCTGAAATCATCAGAACACCTGAATTTATCCAGCAAGTTCAACAGACCATTGTTTCCAATCCCAGAAAGTCCATGGGGTCAATTGCAAAAGGTCTCCATATGTCAGAAGGAACAATCAGAAATGATGTCCACAAAGACATCAGATATAAGTTTTATATGATGAGGGAAGGTCAATTTGTTAGAAAAAGCAAAAGAAAATCACTACATCAGAGCTAAAAGGCTCTTAAACAAACTGGAAAATCCAGCAGATTTGATTGGCTTTTCTCAAATGAGAAAAACTTTGACCAAGATCAAAAAGTTAACAGAAGAAATGACAGATGGTTACGTGCAGACCCTTCTGAAGTTCCAAGTGTTATGCATACAAAATTTCCTGCAACTGTCATGGTTTTAGGGGTTGTCAGCAATGAAGAACATGTGATGCCACCTTACTTCTTTCCACAAGGCCTTACATTGAGGTCTTGGAAATAATTGTTAAGCTCTGGATAGACAGTGTGTACAATGGAAGGCCATATGTGTTTCAGTAAGACTCTACACTATCACACATGGCTCTAGTAACACAGGAATGGATGGCTGAAAATTTTCATGATCACATAACCCCTAACATTTGGCTTCCTAATTTCCAGATTTCAATCCATTGGACTATTACATAAAAAACACCAGTGCTGATGCCATATTGAAGCTCTTATGCTGATGATGTCATAGAAAAAGCACCCAGTTCATTCAGTAAAGCGGTTGGCATTAGAAAAGGCACCCAGTCATAGAAGCCATGCCAAAACAGACAATTGAAGCCTGGTGCAACTTCAGTGCACACCTGTACATGTCTAGTCCTCTACTCAGTGGAGATGAACAAACCAACACCAGTCAAGAGGTGGTGGGGGACAAACACAACACACATGTGAAAACATGCATGCATACACATATATGTAGATATGTATAGAACGGGTTTGTTTCAATTTCTGTCCATCAAGGAATATAGTAGAAGACATTTGCCCAAGGAACCATGCAATAGGACTGAACCCAAAGCCATATGATTGAGGAACAAGTTTCTTAACCACACAATCTGTGGCTGTGTGGTTAAGATTTAGCCTCTATTGATGTGTTGTTATCTAATTCCAGGCCAACCATTATAGGATGGACCTATAATTAAAGGTACTCTAGCTATGACTACACTTATCATTCCAGAACACATTGTTCGTTATATCTTTTTCATTTTTTCTTTTTTTTTCATTCAGGATGGTAGGATGTGATTTGAAACACATCATGCTGCTATTTCTAGCAGATCGAGGAGAGAGAGAGAGAGAGAGAGAGAGAGAGAGAGAGAGAGAGAGA
>NC_068991.1:61099487-61100602 GCF_001194135.2 Octopus bimaculoides
AGAGAGAGAGAGAGAGAGAAAGAGAGAGAGAGAGAGAGAGAGAGAGAGTCCGTTATCTTGGCATATGTAACAATGGAAAGTGCATATAAAAACTGCTGAAAAATCAATCTCATTTTACGAATCACATTTCTACAAATGTATCTAGATAATTCCACTAATCCAAGTCTTAGGTCACCATATGGTAGGAACAAGATGAGAGTAAATTCCCAAAAGCAAAAAAAAAATGGCAAAAACGCAAAGTCCTTCCTGCATGATTATAGATATTAGCAACTAAACAACAATAAGAAAAGAAAAAAGAAAAGAAAACAAAACAAACAAAAAAGAAAGCAGCAAACTAATGGAAAATCCCATAGCAGTGAGACAGTATAGTAAGATGTTATTTCCAATGGCTATGTTTTGGTTACTAAGAAGAAATAAGTGGTATATTGCGAGGAAAGACGGCATAGGTAGGATAAATAAAATAGCATTGGTTGGAAGAGAGAGGAAAACTTCATATTTATTAAAAAAGTACAACATATTTTAGATCTTTGTAAGAACAGGGAATCACAAATGCTATAATGTGTGTGTGTACAAACATACACATATAAATGTATGTACATATACATGTACATAAACACACACACACACTTGCATATACATACATATACACACAACACATACATATACATATATATATATTTATATATGCATACATATATAAATATACATACATAAATACATTACATACATAAATAAATATACATACATAGATAAAGCAATTAAGAGTATGAAGACCGGGAAAGCCCCCGGCCCATCAGGAATCACTGCAGAGATGCTCAAAATATCTGGCAGTGTTGGCTATAGCCTAGTCACCCGTATTACGAACCAGGTGATACACGAAGGAGTCATACCCTATGACTGGTGTAGCAGCATCATAGTCAACTGCTACAAAGGTAAAGGGGACGCTTTAGATACAAATAATTACAGAGGCATCAAGCTGTTAGATCAGGTTATGAAAGTTACA
This sequence comes from Octopus bimaculoides, assembly GCF_001194135.2. Lineage (NCBI taxonomy): Eukaryota > Metazoa > Mollusca > Cephalopoda > Octopoda > Octopodidae > Octopus > Octopus bimaculoides. Next base: position 61,100,491 of record NC_068991.1, read on the forward strand.
GAGAGGGTCATAGCCCAACTAATTAGGGAGCGAATCAATTTAGATGAGATGCAGTTTGGGTTCGTGCCAGGTAAAAGCACTACTGATGCCTTATTTCTAGTGAGACAGTTGC
>NC_068991.1:61101938-61102855 GCF_001194135.2 Octopus bimaculoides
GGCTTGTGCGGGTGGCACATAAAAGACACCATTTCGAGCGTGGCCGTTTTCGTGCGGGTGACACGTAAAAGCACCCACTACACTCTCTGAGTGGTTGGCGTTAGGAAGGGCATCCAGCTGTAGAAACTCTGCCAAATCAGACTGGAGCCTGGTGTTGCCATCCGGTTTCACCAGTCCTCAGTCAAATCGTCCAACCCATGCTAGCATGGAAAGCGGACGTTAAACGATGATGATGACATATATAAATATACATACATAAATAAATATACATACATAAACATACGTACATGCATAGATTTACACACACATACATTCATAAAAGGCAGAGAGAGGTAACATTTCTAGATTTTTTACTTCTATATTGATCTTCACTGCAAGTATAGGAAAAGATTAATCAGATATTCATGTATTTTATATACATTTAATTCCCATTGATACATCATATGATTGTCTTCAGGCTCCAAATTTTGAAAATATTTTCTCAACAGGTCATCATATTGGCAGTTTTAAAATTCTTTTAAAAAAAAAAAATTTTATCCATCTCCTCAGCGGTTTTATTCTGATAAGGCATCTGAGAAATATGGAACTATTCTTAAACATTGTCCTAATGTTAAATCAAAGAAAGAAAGAGACCAAGAAGTAGTGGGGTAGAAGAATTGGTAAGTGTAAAAGAAACAGCTTAGCTTTATATGGAAAGCATTTTGTTTCCAGCACACTAGGGTGGATTTCTGATTCCTATAAACTTGAAAAAAACAAAAAGACAAAAAAAACAAAAACAACAACAACAACAACAATCATATGCAAGTGGGTAAAATATGTGTTTGGGTAATACATCATTTTGTCAATACTTAAGCATTTTATTTGTCTGAAACACAAAGATAAGAAATACAAATACACAACAATATATATTTATATAT
>NC_068991.1:61103127-61109478 GCF_001194135.2 Octopus bimaculoides
ATATATATATAACAATACAAAAACCAAATAAAAAAAACATCATGGGACATTATGGCAGCAACATACTAAGATGTCATAAACAACTGATACAAAACAAACATTTTTCATTTCAATATTTTTCCATTGGCTTGTTGGCTTCTGAAAGTACAGATTATTTTTATGGATAGAATTACAGCTAATAAATAAATACATAGATAAATAAATAAATATATAAGCTTCGGAAACAACAAGCTGCCAGAAACATCAGATAGTGTAATCTATTTAGAAATACCTTCTAAGTTAAAATTGCCAGACATTCCATAAAAGTTTATGTATGGTGCTAAACATATTTGAACTCTCTGAAACGAGTACAGTTTGTACAGTGAAGTGTTTCAATATCAGTTGGTTACAATTTTTCAGTGTATTTAAAGCTGTTTACCTACATCCCCTGAATAGTTTTTTGAAATAATTATACAATAGCATAGCTCTATTTAGCACTATCATCATCATCATCATCATCGTTATCACTACAGTTGCCTTTACTACTTCCAATACTAGCACCACCAACCAGTAGAACAAACAACATTTACACAAACGCTTATCCAATATTGATTGCTTCATAGTGTAAAGCCTAAGTCCTCCACTCCCATTTAACTACCTCATATCAAATTTTCCTTGGTCTAATGCTTCTCTTCTAATTTTCACACTTTTTCACATCACATGTCCACAACAGTGTAATTATCACTCGACTACACACAATGCTTCTAATATCGATCATTTGGTCAACTCATTCACATGCAATCTAAATCTTAAGTTCACACAGCATATCCAATAAATCATATTTGGATCACTTATCTACCTTCCCTGCTCTTATAATGTAGCACTTATAACAACATCATAAGGGCAAAAGTTCACCAAACTAATACAGTCACCTAGAACCAGCAAAGGTGTTTACCTACTTCTAAGTAGCAATAAATTTCACAACAAATTCCCTAAAACTGGAAACTACATACTTGGTTTTGGACCTGATACAGAATTCCTATCAATAAAGACAGCCTACTCTCAGCAAGAACAAGAGTGAGACAATGAAGACCATTTTACATTTGATAAAGCTGTGACAAAGTACTATAATGGTACATGACCCTAGTGCAAAGTTCATGCTACCAATGGTGATTGCCTTTCAGCAGCGGTAGCATCAGCAGCAGCAGCTCCTTTCCAAATAAGTTACCATTTGTTTTATAACTAACTTTTACCTGTTTTCAATGTCGTATCTACACTTATGCCCTGATTGCTTTGTCTTGTATATTATCAGGTTCTTACTACTCCATTCTAGTTTTAGCATTGCATTCTCTGATAATATGGTTGGCTTTTTTTCATTCTTGGTCAATGGAAATAGACATTGCAGAAACAGTAACTTAACAATTTTTACAGTGTATAAGCTATTTCAAGAAGCAAGTGCCTGACCTCAGGTACACCTACCACCTCTCCACTTATGGATAGGCCATGAAGGAAAGACAAGTCAATACACTCCCAACATTTATGAAGCTGCAAGGGATGCCAGATATCGGTTAATTAAAACTGTACATATTTGCCTTGGAGTCCCCGCCTCTAAATTTTCTGCAGAGGCTTACTCCCTTAGCCTTTTTAATACTCACTAAATTACTCCACAAGGCAGTATGCACTTATTATTATTTGGTCCTTCAGCTTGTATTGATCTAGTGCAACAAGTACCATGTGTCTAGTAGTTATCAAGATGCAGGATTTGTATGGAGCTACATTCTCTTAGATGAGCAACTAAATATATTGAGAGTTAAAGAAATGCACCACTACCACCATAAACTAAATTAACATTATTCTAGATACTATACTATAGGGCGGCAAGCTGACAGAATCGTTAGCATGTTGGGCGAAATGCTTAGCGATATTTTGTCTGCCATTATGTTCTGAGTTCAAATTCCACATAGGTTGACTTTGTCTTTCATCCTTTCGGGGTTGATTAAATAAGTATCAGTTATGCACTGGGGTCGATGTAATCGACTTAATCCCTTTGTCTGTCCTTGTTTGTCTCCTCTATGTTTAGCACCCCTGTGGGCAATAAAGAAAGAAATATTATTCTAGATATAATCTCCAACAAAGATTTGAAACTGTCCTGTACTAAGTATAGTAAAAGTCAAGTTGAGCAGCATAAAACAACATCTCTTGAAATCTTACATGTCAATTTCAAGAATAAGAATGTAAAGAACTGTTAGTTCTGAGAAAAGGTCAACAAAAATCTAAATTTAGAATTTATCAAAATATTTTTAGAGTCTGTTGCAGTGAGAGAAAATTGAAAGGTTATATTATTTTTTATCGAGATAAATATGAAGATCAAGGATTGATTCTTTGTATTCCTGCAAGGAATTTTAACTAAACGACACAAAAATAAACTAATTTTTAACTTACTAAATTTGGTTTGTATTGATCTGGTGAAAATAAAAGGTTTATTTTGAAAGATGAGCTGATAATATTTTACCATAAGATTTAATCATCTGTTTTCTACATCAGGCAAAAAAAAAAAAACTATCTAAAGAATTCAAAACAATGGTTACTAATCAAATTGGGTTATACAAGTACACAGGAGTTTTAATTAACAAAAAATAAACTGTAAGCAAAATGAATAACAAGATATAAAGACTTCTCATAACAACAGTCTGAATTAAAATTAAAGTTGTTAATGAAAAAATCATCATCATCATTGTCATTCTAATGCCCCTTTTTTATGCCATCATGGGTTTGATGGGTTTGCCATGAAACATATCAACGAATATCTTGGTCTTTTTGTTATTAAAATTTTTTTTTGTGAAGCTCATCCTAAGATCTAACTGTACAACTCCTACTTTTCTCGATCTTTCTCTCCCACAAACATTCCACCTCCAACAACACACAGTACCACCTGTTTCCTAAGTTGAAAGAACATTTAGCTGGAATGCACTTCAGCAATGACAACGAGGTGAAAGACGAGGTTCAATGCTTCCACAACGACATGGTGGTGACCTGGTATCACATGGGCATGCAAAAACTGCCCCAGCACCTACAATGCTTCACTGATTTCTGAATATTTTTGGAGACCTTACTTTTGGGGTTACTCTCATGTGTGTGTGTGTGTGTGTGTGTGTGTGTGTGTGTGTGTGTGTGTGTGTGTGTGTGTGTGTGTGTGTGTGTGTGTGTGTGTGTGGGTGTGTGTGGGTGTGTGCAAATTTAGGGAATGGAGCAGGTAAAATCTAGGCTACATATGTTTCCTAGCTAGCAGAACTTTGGAAGTAGTAATTACTCAATGAGGGGTACTCCCCGAGTTACGCATCAGGCTGAAGATACCTTAGTTTAAATGAAGGTTGCATTGTTGTCAAGAGATCCTGAGTTAACTTGCAGGAAATTTGATTGAAAATCATTTTTATTTGCATTGACAGCAACAAGGATTACTAACTATGAACTACAAAATAATTTTTTACAGCTTATTGAGCTTTGATATGGGAAAAATTTACAACCTTCTGCCCCAATAAACCACTATTGTTCCCAAAAGTTATTTTTTATATCGTCTATGGACTGCTCGAGGCTTACAAACTTCCTACACCCGGATCCTTGGATCTCACTTTCATATATATATATATATATATATATATATATATATATATATATGTATATACATATATACTCTCTTTACTATTTTACTTGTTTCAGTCATTTAACTACGGCCATGCTGGAGCACCGCCTTTAGTCGAGCAAATCGACCTCAGGTCTTATTCTTTGTAAGCCTAGTATTTATTCTATTGGTCTCTTTTGCTGAACCGCTAAGTTATGGGGACATAAACACGCCAGCATCGGTTGTCAAACGATGTTGGAGGGACAAACACACACATATATAAATACATATACATATATACGACGGGCTTCTCTCAGTTTCTGTCTACCAAATCCACTCACAAAGCTTTATTCGGCCTGAGGCTATAGTAGAAGACACTTGCCCAAGGTGTCACGCAGTGGGACTGAACCCGGAACCATGTGGTTGGTAAGCAAGCTACTTACCACACAGCCACTCCTGCACCTATATATATATATATATATATATATATATATATATACACAATTCCATCATCAAAGCTACAAGATAATGTATGATTAATTAAAAACAATGAGAATCATCGTTTGTGAACTCACTGTTTGCACGGAGTACAAACATAAGGTAGTAGGAATTGTTTACTCTGACTATTGTTATCTCACTTGAAATACAGCATCAGTTGTCCCAGATTCTGGTCCAAATATGAACGTGTGTCATCACCATCATATTCAAGCTAAACTTAACATTATTGTAATTCAGTTACACTGAAAACTTGTTCCAACAGATTGAGGTTGCTGTCTTTATATTCTCTCCTCCGTGTCTTTTCACTTGTAGAAAATGGCAATGCTGCTGCTACTATGTAGTTGTCAGGAATAACACCTTACCTGCACCAAGATTTAATTTAGAATGGAATCATAGTAAGAATATATACTACAATTAAAAATAAACATCCTTTTCAAAATATATAAATTTAATTTAAAATAAACACGAGATATATTTTTCTAAATTTCCGATTAAAAGAAAATTATAGTATTTTATTTTCTTAATCAGAAAAAAGAACTGATCTAAAAATCTTGCAGCAACAAAAAAAAAAAAAAGAAAAAAAAAATTAAAAAGTGAGACTGTTAATCCTGTTAGCATAAAGGATCTTACACTCCATTTCCCTGTCATATTAGATTGTACTCTTTAACAATATAATCCCTTTAGCTTATTCATTTCTGGTTTTAATCTAAAAAAAAACAAAACAACAAAGCCATTTATTAAAAGTTAACCTTTTTAATTTAAGTGCACATACCATCTGTGTGATATAGGCAACAATAATACTTTAAAACTCCACTGTTTACACATTTATTTACGAGATGAGATTAGATTTTGTGTGAGTGACTATCGAGTACAGAATAGACTATAAGCAAATGGATACACTGACATGCATGCATTTATTTTTGATGGGAATTTTAATTTAAAATCATGTTTTGAAACAAATATTGTTATGCTGTAAATGGCCAAAAGAATTTTATCTTTGATACTACACTGTAGAATGGTGAGATGATGAGAGCAACAGAAATTGATAAACACATTATTGAAGATGCAACAAATTTTAAAAAGCAACTAAATACTCAAAACGAACTGTTAAATAAGTTTTATTTTAGAAAGAGAGAGAGAGGAGAAGGGATATGGTTTCTCGGTTATAAAACTAGAATATATTTAAAAACAGGAGGCTATTCATAAAATAGACAAACAGATACTGAAAGTAATTGTAAAGCTAGTATAGAACGAACAGTTGCTAAACTCTTTTCTAGAAGTGTGTTCTGTGGTAGAATATTTCTTCAAAAAACAGATACTGTGGAATAGATTTCAGTTCCCAGCAGCTTTTAACGTGATATAAGTGTAAAATTAAATGCATGCAAGGAGTGACTCACAGCAACTGTTGTTCTTCTGTATATAGGAGAACATTCCAAAGTCGCAACTAGAAATGAATGCTCATTTAAAACTCCTTTCACATCTTCAAAAAAATATACTGATTTACCACTTCTTTTATCATTAATGCTATAAAGCTTTATGGAAGGCAAACTAGAGTTTCATTGCACTCTCATGCTTCACTTGCCTCTTGTTGAAATATCACAAAACACTAAGCCTTTCTCTCCACTTCTGAAATTATTTTTGTTTCATCTGAGAGAAATAGTTTTTTTCTTTTTTTTTTTTGCATGTGTGTGTGTACGTGTGTATTTTTTTTATTTGATGGAGGTGTTGGTTGTGATTTTCTATGTCTTTCCTGTAAATCTAGCAGTGTAGATAGATCAATAATGCTGAATTATACAATTCTTAACAAATGATAAAGGATCTTTACATTCTTACAATGCCTGAAGCCAGAAACTTAACTTGAGATATATTTAAAGAGTCATTTCTCTTTCTCAGTAAAAACAGAACAAACAAAAAAAAAAAATATTTCTTAAACTTGATCTATCGATATAATTTGTGTTTGTGTGGTATATATAAATATATAAATATGTGTGTGTGTGTGTGTGTATATATATACATATATATATATATATATGCATTATATATACATACATATATGCATATATATACATACATATATGCATATATATACATACATATATGCATATATATACATACATATATGCATATATATACATACATATATATATATATACATACATATATATATATATACATACATATATGCATATATATACATACATATATGCATATATATACATACATATATGCATATATATACATACATATATGCATAT
>NC_068991.1:61112291-61113968 GCF_001194135.2 Octopus bimaculoides
ATATATACATATATATATATTTGTGCTACACAAAGATATACTAGTAATACATAAAAAAGTAAAAGATTAAAAGCTCAGTTCCTTACGGCCGTTTCTACCAAGAGGTCACGATATCCTCCATGCTAGCGCCATCTCTTCAGTGTTCTGTAGGGATGGGTAGATTGAATTTGGATGTTGAGTGTGCCTCTAGGAGGCTCTAAATGATTAGGAGAGCCAATACATACAAGAGACAGTTACTAAAAGTTACAGTATATTTTCTTATTGAAGAGGGCATAAGAAGAATAGGAGCAAAACTTAAAGTGTGAGAGGATTACTCCTCTCACACTCTAAGTCTTGCTTTAAGATATATATATATATACATATATATATATTCACACACACACACGCATATATTCACACACATAAACATATATGTGTATGTGTAATGTCTATGTGTGTGCATAGATATGTGTATATTTTTGCATGAACTTATATGTGTGTGCATATATATAAGTAAAAGAGAAGATGTTAAGAACAAAGTCAAAGAAATGTGCTCAATCCCAAGCTGATAGCTAAATTTAATTTCACTTATATTTTCCAAGCCCACAAGAAAAACAACACTGAGAGAAAGACTGTATTAAATAACTAATTTAATTCAAAGGAATGCATTTGATGCTGCTTGGTATCAGAGCAATCTATGAAAGCTGAAATAGTGAAGACAGTCAGTAGTTTACAACATTTCTGTGTTGCTGAAGTTACCAACCAAGAAAAAAACGACCTCTTTGAAAAAAGTCTTGTTCTATAACTGTCGCAGACCCACGATGCTAAAAGCAACCCTTTTTGTTACCAAATTTCTATTGGAATGCATTACTTTTGTTTCGTTTCCTTTTGAAAATAATGAAGCTTTTAGTAAAATAATTTTGTCATTATTATGCTGGTGTTCAAGATGGTAAAGTGGCAGTATTGCTAGCATGCCAGGCAAAATATTTGGTGGTATTTCATCCGTCTTTACATTCCAAGTTCAAATTCTGCTGAAACTGGTTTTGCCTTCCAGGGCTGATGAGATAAGTACCTGTTGAGCATTGGGGTCAATGTAATTGATAAGCTCCTTCTCCCAAAATTTCAGGCCTTGTGCCTATACAGTAAAAAGGATTATTATGCTAGTGTTTGAAACATAAACTCACATGGAATTTTGATGGGCAGTTTTAATTTCGATCACTTTAAAACTCTGAACATGAACTCTACACCTCAAAAGCAAATGACTATGGCTTCAGCATCCATGTCATCCATGGCCAACCATCAGATCTGATCAGCATTTGTGAGGAACATGGTGAACTCAATGGTTGGAGCTGGCTCAAGATGACTATAGCTTCAATGTCCACATCATCCACAGCTGACTGTCAGATGTGATCAGTATTTTCAAGGGACATGGTGAACTCAATGGTTGGAGCTGGCTCAAGATGACAATGGCAACAGCATCCATATCATCCACAACCAACCAGAAGATGTGGTCAGCATTTGTGATGGATGTGGTGAACTCATTGGTCAGATGTGGCTCAACCCACCCCACGTGAATGCTCCTGCAAGTACAAGTAACTAAATAGTACTTTAAAACAGGAAGCTTGTATTACAGGACCAAGGGCAATCTCAGGCAGATCGTTATATCAAAAGGGTTAATACAACCAAACACAAACCCAC
>NC_068991.1:61113978-61121655 GCF_001194135.2 Octopus bimaculoides
CACACACACATGCAATATATAAGCTCATCTACAACCAGAAATACTAATCAAATCTCTTCTAACCTTGTATTACTTTATCTAAACCAGGTAATAAAATTTATACAATGAATATTCACAATCATATTTTCCATTAATATCTTAAATGCTGAAAGGATAAAAAGGAATAATATTTACATCAGTTTGTTGGTTATAATAATAACTACAATGTGTATTCAGCATTTATCACATGGTCTTTCTTATTCCATGCATTCTTCATTTTTCCTTTCTGATGCCATTTTTTTTTTTGTCTTTTTTGTATTTTCATTTCTTTGATGGAATGTTTTTATAAATATTTACATTGTTTGATTATTCTGTTCTGTTCCATTTCCATTCTGTTCTACTCTCTCTCTCTCTCTCTCTTTCATTTCTCCTTTTCTCTTTCACAAGTTCAATTCCCAACAGAATCATCGAAATAACTTACAAGGGTCAGAATGCAGCAGATGTAAAAATTCAGGAAAAGCATAAAAAAAAATGAAAAAACCTCAACCAACCAAAACAAACAAAGACACAAACTAAATTTAGAGAAATGATCACATCAACACATTAAAAAAACAACAAACAAACAATAAATTAATACAGTTACGACGGTGATGATGATGGTGATGATGGTAGTGTTGAAGGTGGGGGGACTTTGCCATTTTAAAGTGAGCATAATTTCTGTTCATTATCTGACATCCTTTAATTAATTAGATTTGCATATTCATTTTAGATCTAGTTTCATTTTTTTAGATTTGCATATTGATGCTTTAATAGTCTCCAACAAACACTGCACTTTCTCTTTTTGTTGTTGTTGTTATTTAATTATTAATAAAACCTTATGTATCTTGAAATTATGGTTTAATGATTTTTCACACAACGCCATTTACTGCCTCACCATTATTTCAAACTTTTTCCTTAATTTGTACATATTTTTCAGTGAATGGTTCACAGTAATAGATAGACATATTGAGAACTAATAGTACAGTATGTGTGTGTGTGTATGTGTGTGTGTGGAGGGGATAAGTTATGAAATTTTCTATTGAAATTCAAACTTCCTTTGTAGCTATAATTCCAACTTCCTTTTATGCTAACTATAAAAATGGACCAAAAAAAGAAAAAAAAAACAAAGAAAAAATACAAGAAACAACATTTCTATTAACAATTCTAGGAAACTTTAAAATAAAATTTAAAATAAAATTTTAGAAATAATTTGATAAAATTAGTAATAAAGTTTAAAGCCAATGACATTGCTGTTCTCTCGCAATCCATAGAAACGTCGACTTCCACATAATTTTTATTAAGTAGATTCAAAATTCTCTGAAACATTTTACAAATTGTAACAAGTCACAGACAGAGATGGAGATAAAGAATAATTATCAACATCATCATCATTGTTTTAATGTCCATTTTTCCATGTTTGCAATGGTTCGGATGGAATTTGTTGAGGTAGATTGGCAGATTTTTTTCCACGACTGGATACCCTTCCTGTTGCTAACCTTCACCTGTTTCCAAGTAAAGCAATATTTCCCCATGATCAGACATGTCTCAGAAGACTGGAAACAAAGGACATCACTTGTACGAGTTATCTTCCTTTAGCCTAGGATATTTTTTCCTTCAGCCATATTCATGATATTTGTAATCAACATTGCAACATCTTCCTCTATTTCTACACAATCCTAAAACTTAAAATCAATTATAGGATGAGTTTTAACAGGTATCACAGTGCACTCTCCTCCATCACCCTCACTGATGTGAGACCACTCTCCTTGCTGGTTCAAATGACTAGTAGTCCATTTTGGGATTATCACCTCTCCAAAAATGGACTTATATATAAAGGCAGCAAGCTGACAGAATCTTTAGTCTACTAAACAAAATGCTTAGCAACATTTCATGCATCTTTATACTGTGATTTCAAATTCTAGCCTTTCATCTTTCTGGAATTGAGGAAATAAAAGTACCAGTTGAGCAATGAGGGGGGGGGGGAGATGTCAATAAAATCAACTAACCAACCACTTTATATTTATATATATATATATATATATATATATATTCCCTACCCTGATGGACATATGACAACAAGTCAGGCAACACTAAAAATCTCTGGTGAGACATCTTTATCAATGTAACCAAAGAGACCCGGACTGATGGGTCAAAACATATGTTGTACCTATGAAAGGTTTAATACGAAATCCATCTCCTATTAATTAATACTATTACCTTAACTTCCACAGTGGAGTTCCTGAAGTAGATCCAACAGAAGTGTACCACAACTGTTGATGACAACAGGTAGCCTAAACTGTGCCGGTGCTCTATTCAACATTTAAACACACTAATCAACTTATACTATTTGTCCAAATTATTTATCATATATATATATATATATATATATATATATATATATATATAATTGAAGAAATAGGTATCAATAAGAGGAGTACAGTTGGAGAGTTATATTTTAATCACTACAATTGTTTCAATGGAATGTAGTTCTCTAGCTAGTTACAACTAAATTCAAACCATGATGGGTAGAGGGGGTGACCATGAAGTCAACAATTTTAAACTAACGGAGACAACACTCACATATCGCCTGAGGAAACACAACTAGATCTCATTATGCAAACAAACAGTTGCATAATCAAATACCTGTATTCCTGGACTACTATGCTGCATCGAAAACAATTGTAGCGATTAACAAATAACTGTCCAACTGCACTCATTCTTACTGACTCCAATTTCTTCAGTTTTATATTCACACCTGAAAAATGACCAAACTTAAACTTGGAAGTATATAATAATACTACTGGATAGTACTGGACAATTCTGAAGGTGGACGAGCTTTATACTATAATCCACTACATTCCTAATGGAATATACCATAACTATATGTGTGTGTGTGTATATATATATATATATATATATATATATATATATATATATATATATCAATCTATCTATCTATCTATCTATATTACTGTAAAAACCCATGTAGTTTATGCACTTTTTTCACAAAAACAAAAATAAACTTTAGAGGGTGCGTAAATTACATGAGTAAATTGTTTGCACAATTTTTTAAGAAATTTTTTGGGTTGAAAAATGACATACAAATGTAAACATTCATATGGGAAGTTGACTCATTTAATGTCAGAATAGGTTTTTACAGAAAAAACATAATGAAGTTGACTTTTATTTCTGCTGGATGGCATAAGGCTTACTTTTCTGTATAAATTTACTAAAACCATTAAATGGTTAATTACTTTTTAAAGTTCGACGTTCATGCTGGTAATCACGGTCTGGGCCATATTTTACATTGCTTAGAGTTTCTACCTATTGCAATGGAGCCCAATTTCCTTCAATTGATCAGTTTTTCTCCGCTTAAGAAGTCTAGCCTGCGTTTGCCTCCAGGAAGCTATTGCTCGATTTCTCTGTGTTAGGACAATGAAATTCATCGCTGTCAACATCATAATTCATCCTTGCACATGTAAACTCACTAAGTGAATATGACTTAACGTTCCTATAGAAACCTTCATTTACCTTATATGATGTTTAATGTTGTTTCACATTCATGTAGAATTATGCAGCAATCTTAGGTTCTCTTCATAGAACACTTGTATGTATTACCAGTTCTTTTGGTATAGTAGATTTTTGCTATTCTTGTTTATGTCTACTCACAGACCTATATATTCTAACAAGTCGCTTCTTAAATTTCGCACCTCTCTTGTTCAATAAACACTGACTTAAATTTGCAAAGCAGTTTATTTTCTCCTTTCCATTTTAATGTTTATTTTAGCAGGTTATCAAACTATCAGTTTGGTCTCCCAGCTAAAATGGTAATGACAAATTTTTAAGTTTGCTTGACATTTTTTAAGTGTGAAAGGGATTAAAATTTTGATACTCCATATTAAAGGTTCCGACAAGAATAGGCAGAAAATCAGAGCTTGAGACAAGAAGACACTTTCTCAACTAATCAGAGTTCTGTTTACATAATAAGATTGATCGGTCACCTTCCTCTGTTGGTTGAGTAAAGTATCATCCAAGCTGATGTTTATTGGTAATTAAACTTATTTTGAAACGCTTCTTGTGCATATTTATCAGCTTTTTTTTTTGTTGAGAAGAATTATCAACAACTTTTCCTGTGATCATCATTTGAGAAGACATACAGAAGTAAGCTAAAGATTGGACACAATCACTTGTGGGCAAGAAAGTAAAATAAAGTTTATTATAAACAACACAAACACTTCCTAATTTAATAGCTTTCAAGGTGATACTTGTTAAACAGAAATTATTTTTATTTAATGAAAATTTAATAAAATCTAATCATAAGTAGGTGAAATTATGCTAAAAGAACTGAATTGAAAACTTTTTTCCCCTGGCCATACTGGTAATTCTGAAAACTTTTGGGTGTGAATTTTACACGAGTAGAAGCTTTTTTTAACAATTTCTATCCTGAAATCACCTGTGCAAATTACACAGGTGCACAAATTACATGGGTTTTTACAGTAATATTTTGGTTAAGGATAGTTAGACTAATAACCTGATGTAGAACTCAATACATGTATGGTTCAGAACACAATGTTATATGAGTATAGAGTGGTAACAGAAAACAAAGAGAGGATACTGGAAAAACCAAATCATAAACTTCATTAGTCTCTGCTATAAGATGTGGTGGACTCCTAGTTGAGCACCAGAATAACACCTCATAGCTTCCTCACAGCCTTGAATATGAAGTGCACTTTATTTGGGAAAGTTACATTTTCAGAACATACAGTTGTTATGAGTGAGGAAGTTTATATTGATGGCTATGGAAATCCCCCACCCCACCCCCACACGAAGTGCATTCCAGAAATTTTCAAACTTTTTAGGAGAGGCAGTTATATCCTAAATGTGGAGGCGCAATGGCCCAGTGGTTAGGGCAGCGGACTCGCGGTTGGAGGATCGTGGTTTCGATTCCCAGACCAGGCCTTGTGTGTGTTTATTGAGCGAAAACACCTAAAGCTCCACGAGGCTCCAGCAGGGGGTGGCGGCGACCCCTGTAGTACTTTTTCACCCCAACTTTCTCTCACTCTTTCTTCCTGTTTCTCGAGTAAAGCTGTGATGGACTGGCGTCCTGTCCATCTGGGGGGGGGGGAGGAACACATACGCCATAGAAACTTTAAAAGGGCACATAAATATATAAATAAGTTATATCCTAAATAAGCTGATCTGGCAACTTTTGTTATTCCGGATTGAAGGACTTGGCTGTAACAGCCCCCTATGAACACACCCTACTAAACACTGCTTGTCACAGCTGACTATTTTGCAGAATGCTGTCAGGATGTTTGGAAGATTGTTATGTGATAAAGTTTTGTGATAAACTGGGTAAAAATGTTACAAACTTATGAAATGCTCCAAACTGCTTATGGATTAACTCGTATAAGCTAAGCATCTGTTTTATGCGGGCACAGGGGGTTCAAGGATAGTAGAGAGGAGGTGAGAGATGATGAGATTTATGGGAGGGAGAGAGATGTCAGAGCATCAAAGCTGGTTGAGAAAATTTAAAATTTTCTGGACAAAGACGTTATGCATCTCTAAAAACAATAAACATAGAGTTTGAAGTTGGTGGGGCAACTATACATGAAAGTCTGAACATGTGCAAAGTTTGTGCAAAATTTGTTCCCAGGGTGTATACACATATGTATATACAAGGCAGGCTTCTTTCAGTTTCTGTCTTCCAAATCCACTCACAAGGCTTTGGTTAGCCTGGGGCTATAGTACAAGAAACTTGCCCAAGGTTTCACACAGTGAGACTGAGCCTGGGACCATTTAATTGGGAAGCAAACTTCTTACCGCACAGCCACGCCTACAACTATGTATATTAATTTTTAAAATTTTTATGTTTTATATTTGTGGGTGGGGTGCAGAAAAAACGGTGGGAATTGTTAGTGTTTTATTTCATGTATTTCTATTTTATTTAGCGGCACTTTGTTGTTGTTGATGGTGGTGTCGGTGTTGCATTCACTACTGACACAACAGTCAAAAGAGAATAGAAAAAGACCAAAAAGATACGTTGAAACAGATATCATGTCCTTGTAGTTCCCAAATGTCTATAAAAGCGACACTGAACTAAGTTGATTTCAATGTGAAGAGATACATGAACTAAAATATTAGTAAAAAGAAATAAGGAAAGCAAAGTTTTGGAAGTATAAAACTAAAAACACTTGTTTTGCCTTGAAGCAGGAAGACATTGGTGGGGTAGGGGTGGGAGCCGAGAAAAAAAAACAGAAAATTCTGTAATATCTCAAAAATAAATCTCAAGTAAAATATAATAGAATAGAATTTAAATGCTAGTGGAAATAATCAAATCTCTACAAATTAAAACTAATTTCCTGCACTGAATGCACAAAAACCTCCCCCAAAAAAACAAAAACAAAAAAAAAATAATGAAAATACTTAAAACAATAAAAACCAACCGAAGACATTGAAGTAAATATTAATATTAATATTACATCATATTTATGTTATTTTGGGATAATATCTAAAGAGACACAACACTGTGGTGGTGGTGGTGGTGATGTTGGCGATAAGTGGCGATGGTGTGGGTGGGTAGGGGGAGAAAGGAAACGACAATGACGATGCACCAAGGCAGCAAATAGAAAATGTCAATACATTTTCATGCTGAATCAGGAAAATAAATGAATGAATCAGTGAAATAAATGGAGACTGACAACGACAGTGGGGAGACCATTTAAGCATTCATAAGAAAATAACTTAACGTCTAGACATCAAATCAAAAGATTGGAGCCGAGCAAAATTTCTTATTTCGACCATTTTATAATCCTATATTAACAATAGAAATTTAACATTAAAGAAATTTGAAGTCTATGAAAGATTGAAAGATATAATACTATCAAAGTCACTGAAATATATGCTTAACCAAACTAAATTTTTCTCTCCTCTAACACTGTTATCATCTTGTTGGCATCCAATTTTCCATAAAAGCATGAGACAGACAAATCTCAATGAGATAAGTTTTCTAGGGTTGATTGCTCTTCCTATTACTAATCTTCATTTGTTTCCATTCAAGACCCTATATCTCCTAGTCTTTCAGGCACTAAAAACCCAGGCATGATTTCACAACAGATGAAGATAAAACCAATATTTATACAATGGTGACGTTGTTTAATTGATAAACAAACAATGCCAAGACAATGGGTAGACACACACACACACACACACACACACACACACACACACACAGACACACACAGAGTAGTTGGTGTCAGGAAGGGCATCAAATTGTAGAAACAGACCATTTCAAAACAAACAATGGTACCTGGTGTGACTCCTGGTCTTGCCATCTCCTGTCAAACTGTCCAACCCATACCAGCAAAGCGAATGGATATTAAATGATGATGATGATGATGATGGTGATGATATATGTGTGTGTGTGTATAGATATATGTGTGTATATCCATATATATATATATATATGTATACATGTGTGTGCATGTGTATATATGTATGTGAGTATATATGTGTGTGCACATATGTATATTTGTGTATATGTGTATATATGTATATTTGTCTATATCTATATATGTGCGTGCGTGTGTGTGTGCGTGTGTGTGTGTGTGTGTGCGTATATATATATATATATATATATATATATATATATATATATAT
>NC_068991.1:61122167-61123627 GCF_001194135.2 Octopus bimaculoides
CATGAAACATGCGTACTGCAATAACCTTTGAAATCCGTGTTGCTTATTTTTTGATTTTAATCACCCATCCTTTTGGGATGCGATATTCGGGTGCCTTCGCATAAGTACCATATTCAAGCCTTGAATCTATATCTAAACCGTCTATATATATATATATATATATAAGTTCAAAAAAACAATAACAAAAAAACAACAAAGTGAGGACGTGATACGGATAGTGTTAATTGGACGCTCGGGAAAGGAAAGAGAGAGTGTATGACGTTTCGGGCGTAGCCCTTCGTCGGAAAGATGGAAAGTTCGGAGAATGGAAAAACGGAGAAAGAGGAAAATGGTACCGATGCCCACGAGGTTACATTATGGGTTTTCATACTATTCTCAGTCAAACAGAGCCATGCATAATGTAAGCACTATCTTGAGACTAAGGACACATAGAGCTCGGTTACCCAATTTCCATGGCATACAAATAACTGAGATCATAACATGGCCTTTGAACAGGATACCAGTCTGTTGTAGGGTCACTCATTCATAGATGAGTTGGCTGAAGCAATTTGAAATGAAGTGTTTTGCTCAAGAACACAACAGTCTGGGAATTGAAACCGTTGATCTGGTGATTATGAGTGCAACACCCCAATCATTAGGTCATGTGCTTTCACCCCACCCACAATAGCAAGATATTTAAATCCCTGCTCCCCATAAGGATTACATCCTATTATGATTATTCATGTCATTCATACAGACTCGTATGTATCCTGACACCAAATTGATCACCCTGCCTACCTCCATCCCATTCCAATGTGAAATCCACACATTACAGAATGTCAACTATCTGGCGCCAGCATCTTGCTGATCAAACCATGTGCAGTATCCATTGTAAAGAGTTGATATCATTGAAATATCACGTCTGGGCAGAATGCTGACAAAGTGAGGCCAACATCATGTCTGCTCGACAACTTGAACCTACAAATAAAGTAATTGATGTCATTTAATGGCAAAAACAAAGCCATATAAACATATTTGTATATTCACACACACACACACACACACACACACACATATATATATATATATATATATATATATATATATATATATATATATATATATATATATATATATATATATATATATATATATGCAGTCACATACACATGTGTACTACAACATATGAATATATTTATATCCATTCATATGTATACACATATAAAAATTATATTTGTAGATACATGTGTATATACACACATTTATATATACATGAGTGTGTATATATGTGTGTGTATATATATGTATATATATATATATATTGATGTATGTATACATAAGTATATATATATATATATATATAAATACATACATACATATATATATGAGAGAGAGATGTATGTATATATATATATATATATACATATATATGTATAAGTAAATATATATGCATATATATATGTATATATAAGTATATATGC
>NC_068991.1:61125619-61127479 GCF_001194135.2 Octopus bimaculoides
TATATATATATATATATATATATATATATATATATATATATACATGCAACATATACATATATACATATATGACAGGCTTCTACACAGTTTCCGTCTACCAAATTCATTCACATGGCATTGGGTGGCAGCCTAGAGCTTATAGTGCAATAGAAGAAGACACTTGCCTAAGGTGTTGCACAGTGGGACTGAACCCAGAACCATACAAATGCAAAGTGGGCTTCTTCAACCCCACAGCCATGCCCATGCCTACATCAATGTTCAAAAATAGAAAATTCACGGTCTGGCAATTCGGATGAATTTAGCAACAGTCAAAATCTGTTGCATGCTTTTGAACCAGGTCACAAAAGTCTGAGAAAAAAAAAAAAAACTCAATATATTGACAAGCTACATCCTTCTACAGCAAGCCATGAGTCATGGATTCCAATTCCCTTTTCAATCCACTAGTTCTGAATGCCTCCCAAAGATTTTAGACACTGTACAACTAACTGACTGAGACATGATAGGATAGTTCTTGTTTTTCTTCAAACGGACTCGACTCCTCGCTGTTTACTCCTGCTTCTTTCTATGTTGTATTTGTGTTTGCTTGGCATAATTTTCACATTGGCAAACAGCATCTCAAGTGTTATAAATTAGCGCTGTATGTTAGATGACTACGTAATCTAACTGTGTAATAGACGACTATAAACTATTGAGATGAAAGTGAAAACAGGAATTATGGGCCAATATTCCCAAATTTATATATATATATATATATATATATATATATATATGCGGTCATGCTGGGGCATCACCTGGAAGAATTTTAGTGTGAAATGAATTGACACTAGTACTTACATATAACACACAAATATACACATATATAATACAAATATATATATACATATTCATAAATATACCTACAGATATATATATATATATATACATATATATATATATATATATATATATATATATTCACACACATATATATACATACATATATACATACACCTAATTATCATACAAGCTTCTATTTATATCTATCTATCTATCTATTTATCTGCCTATATACATATATACATACTTATATATGCAATCACACACCAACACACACACTGATATGAGAGTGTG
The DNA here is from genome assembly GCF_001194135.2 of Octopus bimaculoides. Taxonomy (NCBI): domain Eukaryota; kingdom Metazoa; phylum Mollusca; class Cephalopoda; order Octopoda; family Octopodidae; genus Octopus; species Octopus bimaculoides. The sequence goes on from NC_068991.1 coordinate 61,126,730, forward strand.
TGTGTGTAGCTTTTAAATTTAGCTGTTCCATGCTGATATGCACGAGTTGGAGAGAGACGGAGATAGAGAGAGAGAGAATCATTCAAAGATAGAGGGAGTGATCTTACTAGACCAAATGCTTGTATATTTTGACATACATTTCTTCTGTTTTCCTCCTTTGTTGAATATTATTAATTAGTTCAGTTCAGTTTATAACTGAATTTAACAACAGTGTAATCTTTCATTTCATGTTCACCCATTTAATTTATAATTTCACACCAGTTTTGTCACATAGTGATCTACTCTGTCACAATTGCTATTCACATGTCTTCTTCAATGCTTCAGAAAAACTTGTTTATTGTTTAAACTGTTTTGCATAATATGAATCCAACTTCAACCTAATTTTTTTTATAAACAAAACCTGGTTAAACATTTTTTTTCTCTAGCAAAATAAAAGTTAAACAAACTACAAATAGACAGCTTATAAAGTTAATTAATGTATCTTTTAAACTTTTATTGTGGACTCTCTCACATACATACATTTTTTATATTCATTGCACCACCTTCAAGAATGTTTTGTCAAATGAATAGACCTCAGTTCTTATTTGTTTTTAAGCCTGGTACTTATTCTATCATTCTCTTTTGCTAAACCACTATGTTATGGGGACATAAACACACCAACACCAGTTGTCAAGTGATAGTGAGGACAAACATAAAGACACACACATACATACATACATATATATATATATATATATATATATATATATA